>NC_081439.1:1800000-2100000 GCF_949786415.1 Peromyscus eremicus | reverse complement strand
GCTCCCCCTTTTATCTACAATAAACCGTCTTCTCCACCATACCTAGGAGCAGTCGTGTCCTTCCTTTTTTTAATTTCCCTTTTTCATTCTGACTTCCATAGTGGCTTCACAAGTTTACATTACTACCAGTAGCCTTAAACCTCTTCACACTTGCCAGTGTTTGCTACTTGATGCCTTAATGACTGAGTGGAGATGGAATCTCAGTGCACTTTGAGTTTGTAGCTCTCTGATGGCTAAGCAGACTAAGCACCTTCTTATATACTAGGTCATTTGTACATCTTCTTTTGAGTACTGTCTCTTCACTTCACTAGATTGTTTGGTTTCTTCCTAATAGGTTTCTGTGTGTTTAATATGTTATAGATATTAATTCTCTGTCCAGGGTATAGCTAGAGATTTTTTCCCCATTCTGTGCATGTGTCAGAGGATAGCTATGAATGCAGCATAACACAACATCATAAACTTACATAAACTATTCTGAGATTTCATTTTGCAGTTTTTATTGTAACTCAATTACACAGTTTTTGAGCATAATGTTTTTAGATGAGAACATGATTTGCAATGCAGAAAGGTTGGACACACCTACTGGACTCTCTTTTGACTGGATTCTTTCCTTGTTGTGCAGGAGCTTTCTAATTTCATGCAACCCCATTTGTCAGTTCTTGATTTTATTTCCTAAGTTATTGGAGTCATTTTTCAGAAAGTTCTTGCATATACCTATATCTTGAAGTATTTCCTCCAGAAGTTCCAGAATTTCAGGTCTGTAAGTCAAGCCTTTGATGCATTTTAAATTTATTTTTGTGCAGGGCAAGAGGTATGGATCAACTTTCATTCTTCTACATGCTGATATTCAGTTTCCCAGCACCATTTGGTTAAGAGGCTTTCTTTTCTCTGATATGTTTTTTTACCCCTTTTGTCAAAAATCAGGCAACTATGGTAGTATGTAGTTAGAGAGTTTTCTCTCTGGGTCCCGCCAAGCCCCGGTAGTCCGACAGCCACTTATAAAATAAACACACAGATGCTTATATTATTTAAACTGTTTGGCCTAATGGCTCAGGTTTCTAGCTATCTAGTTTTTATATCTTAAATTAACCCATTTCTATAAATCTATACCTTGCCACGCATCTTACCTTCACATGCTGCTTGTCACAGTGGCGGCTGGCAGTGTCTCTCTGCCTCAGCCTTCCACTTCCCAGAATTTTCCTCTCTCTTTGTCCCACCTATACTTCCTGCCTGGCTACTGGCCAATCAGCATTTTATTTATACAGTGATATCCACAGCAGTAGTGTGGGCTTATTCTGGATCCAATATTATATTCTATTGTTCTACATAGTTTTTTTTGTTGGTGTGTGTATGTGTGTGTGCCAGTACAATGTGGTGTAACTTGAAATTAAGTCTGGTGATATTTCCAGTATTGTTCTTTTTGCTTGAGATTGCTTTGACTATTGAAGTATGTACAAGTTTTTATAGATAGAGGTGCTCAATTCTTAGAAGTGAATACCCAGGAAAGCAATTATTGGATTATGGGCAAGTGCACTTTCAATTTTCTGAAAATACATCAAACTGTTTTGTAGGATGACTGTTCACATTTACATCCCTTCCAGTTATATATGGGCTCAAGTTACTTGTTTCCTCATCAGCACTTGGTATTGTGACCATGCTGCAGCTGTTTTAAAGAATACATACTGGGCCGGGTGGTGGTGGCATACGCCTTTAATCCCAGCACTCGGGAGGCAGAGCCAGGCAGATCTCTGTGAGTTCGAGGCCAGCCTGGTCTATAGAGTGAGATCCAGGACAGGCACCAAAACTACACACAGAAACCCTGTCTCAAAAAAACAAGAAAAAAAAGTACATACTGACACCTCATTATAGTTTCCATTTGCATTTTCCTGATGGCTGGTGATGTGGAACATGTTTTCAAGTGCTCATTTGCTATCTCTACCTCTCCTTTTTGGTGAAATGCTTGTCCAGATGTTCTGCCCATTTTCTAATTAGACTTTTAAACTATTTAATGTTGAGGATTATTTATATATTTTAGATACAAATTCTTCATCAGATATGTGGTTATAAGTATTTTCTCCCAGTGTCAATTTTGTCTTTTCATTCTAAAATGTTTTGAAAAGTAAACGTTATTTATTTAACTGCAGTGCTGAGGACTAAAATCAGGGTCTTACACACAAACTAAGAAAGTCATCTACCACTGAATAGCAACCCAGCCCCAGAATGTCTTTCTTGTCCCTCAAATGTGTGAATCCTTTCTCCTACCTCCAGACCTCTCCTAATACATCCTCAACCTAGTTTGTTCTTACTCATTCTTTATTTCCCTGTTTGAAAAGGCTTTGTTTTTTACAGCAGAGTTTCACTTTGTAACCCTGCTGTCCTCAACCTATGCACCCTGGGCTATCCTTGCCCTGGCAGCCATCTTCTTGCCTCAGTCTCTTGAATGCTGGTATTATAGGTATGAGCCACCATGCCAGGCTTGCAAAGCATTTTAAAAATCATGTAATTTCTCCTGATCCTGCAAGAGAGGCTGAGAACCCGGTAATGATTTTTTATTACCCATTCTGCAGATAAAAGTTGAGGTGTCTCCCTCTATGTCAAAAACTGCTAGATATTGGGTTTACAGTGGAGAACAAGGACTTAAGTGAAGAACATAAAAACTGTGAGATTTAGATGGGTCTTGGAAGATCTCTCTAAGGAACTGAAATTTAAGTTGATGCTTAAAGGGTAATGATCCAGCCATGACAGAAAGGAAAGGTAGATCATTTCAAACAGACTGCATAGGATTTATAAAGGTCCCAAGGTAGGAAAGAGCTTGGCATTGTGAATATGAGCAAAGACCAGTGCAGCTGCTTTGCTGGAGAGATGGCTCAGTGGTTAAAAGCACTAGCTGCTCTTGCAGAGGACCTCAGTTCTGTTTCCGGCTCCCACAGCAGTTCACAATTGTCTATAATGCTAGTTTCAGGAGATCCAACAACCTCTGCAGGTACCAGGCATGAAAGAAGTACACAGACATATATGCAATCAAAACACCCATACACATAAAAAATAATAAAACAGACCTGTGTGGCTGAAGCACTTTAAGAAAGGCTAGTTGTATTGTTTCTGGAATCTGTCTGCGCTAATGTGTACACTCCTAGCCCTGCTACCAAAAACACAAGAGACAGACAGTGATTGAAATAAACAGGTTTATTTATTGATGTCCTTAAGGGAAAAGACTCCATCTCCCAAAAATTATTTAATTTTGCTGTTTAATTTATCATTTTTTCCCTTTTGTGGACAATCCATCTGATACCATGCCTAATCCTAGGGGTCTATAGATTTTTCTCCTATGCTTTCTTTAAAAAGTTTTATATTTTTATTTTGCTTTTAATTCTATAGTTCATTTTGAGTTGATTTTTACATGGCAAATAAATTTTAAATGAAGGATTAGTTTTTTCATATGGGTATGTAACTGCTACAGCATCATTTGTTGAGAAGATACCTTCATTCTTCATTTGCATCTTTGTAAAAAAGCAGCCATATACCCCAGATCTATTTCTGAGTTCTCCTTCTGCTCCATTGACTGGGAATGTGCCCTTCTGCTCCACACGGTGTTTAATGCAGCTATGTAGTATCTAACATTAGTTAGAATGATTTTTCCTACTTTATTATTTCTCAAAAAAATGTACTGGCTGTCTGAGTTTTCTCATTTCCCCCCTCCTCTTTTGAAAAAAGGTTTATTTTATTTTTTGTGTGTATGAGTGTTTCGGATACACGTGGTTTATGTTGGTACCTGGTGTCTGCTGAGGCCAGAGAGGGTGTCAGATCCCCTGAAACTGAGTTACAGGCATTTGTGAGCTGCCATGTGGGTGCTGGGAATTGAACCGTAAGAACCACAAGTGTTCATAACTGATGTGCCATCTCTTCAGTCCCCATTATTATTGTTATTTTGTATAAAACATTCAATTTATTGGTCCTTGGGGGAAATTTGATACATCATCACTACAGTACAGCTGAGCCATTGATCAACTTAAGCTGATTCGTTTTCATGATGCTGCTGAGGGATAGATCAGCTCTTTCTGTGCAGGTTTGAGAGAAGCTTTTTGAAAACTTTGCAAGTTCCTTATATATAGTTACAAAAGCTCTGTTCATTCTGATAGCCTTTTCATCGTACATGTTTATTTTCTTAAGTAGTAACCAGTTTTGTTTTGTCTTCAGCCTTGACAGGTTTTTGGTTGGCTATGTGAAATACATTCCTGGACTTCTTTAATTTGTTCAGACTTAGGAAGTTGATTTTGTTGTTGTTGTTGTTGTTGTTTTAAGTACATGTGCAAGTCTGTGTAAATGCCAGGAGAAGATATCAGGTGCCATCTAAAAAATGCTGTTTATCTCCTTTGAAAGGTGGTTTCTCATTGGCCTGGAGCTCACCAATTATGCTAGACTGGCTGGCCATTGAACTCCAGTCATCTCTGCCTCCTCAGCACTGGGATTATAAATCTTGTCTCACCATACCCAACATTATGACTTGAGTTTTAGGGAGCGAACTCAGGTCTTCATGTTTACAAGGCAAGGACTTTAGCGATTGAACTAGCTCCCCAACCTCTAGTTTCCTTCCCTTTGCATGTATTTTAGAAGAAACTTCTCTGTATCTGTAATATCATTGATAGAATTTGACAGGAATTTTGTGATCTTAGACATCAGTTTGGATGAATAAATATCTTTTTGTTTATGATTTTGAGATAGGATTTATCTGTGTACCACAGGCTGGCCTTGAACTCCCAGTCCCCCTGTCTATATTTCCATAGTGCTGGGATTACAGGTGAGCACCACCACACCCAGCTGAAACTGAGTCTTTGAATCCACCAACACAGTACACTTCTATTGTTGTAACTCTTGTTTGGCTTCTTTCCATGGTATTTATAGGTTTTAAGACAATTTATTAGAATTATAGTTATTTAATTTACTTTGCTACTATAAATAATATTAATTTTAAAATTTGACTTTGACATGATCATTTCTAGTGTTGAGAAATAAGAATTTTTTTTTTTTTTTTTGGTTTTTCGAGACAGGGTTTCTCTGTGTAGCTTTGCGCCTTTCCTGGAACTCACTTGGTAGTCCAGGCTGGCCTCGAACTCACAGAGATCCGCCTGGCTCTGCCTCCCGAGTGCTGGGATTAAAGGCGTGCGCCACCACCGCCCGGCGAGAAATAAGAATTTTTTAAAAAAATAATTGAACTTGTGTCTGGGGAGACAGTTCAATGGATAAAGTGCTTGCTACTAAAACATTGATCCCTAGCACTCATGCAAAAGTTGGGCACATGGCACATGTCTGTAAACCCAGCCCTATGACAGCAGAAAGTCCCTAGAGGCTTATTGGCCAGCCAGCATAGTTGAAATGGTGAGCTTCTGGTTCAGTAAGATGCCCTTTCTTAAAACATAAGGCAGAGGGACTGGAGAGATGGTTCTGAATTTACAAGCACTAGCTGTTCTTCCAGAGCATTGGGGGTTCAATTTCCAGCACCTACATGGCAGCTCACAATCATCTACATAACTCCAGTCCCAGGGAATCTGACACTCTCTTCTGAGTTCTGCAGGTACTAGGCATGTATATGGTACACTGACATACAGGCAAAATACAGAGAGAGAGAGAGAGAGAGAGAGAGAGAGATCTTTTATTTTGAAGATTTGCTAAATTCACTTATTTTGCTGTTTAATACATTCACAATATTCCTACATATATAATCATGTCACCCGCAAACAGGAATCTATTTTCCTTTCAAGAAAGTATGACTTTCCTCTTTCTGTTCTTGCGGCCTTGTCTAGGACTATGTACTGTGCTGAATAAGAATCTGGCTGCTTCAGTGGTAGTGGGTTATCATCCAAGAGTGAAAAGTTGAAATGCACAAACATCTTTTCTTATTCTAGATCTTAAGAGGAAAATGTTTGGTCTTTAACCAAAAAGAATGAATCTACATGTAAGCTTATGCAAATGTCCCTTATCAAGTTGAGGAAGTGCTCTAGCCTAGTTTGCTAGGTTTTTTAATCAGGAAAGGGTGCTAAATGTTGTCAAAATCATTTTCTGTATCAACCAATCAGAAATAATCATGTATTTTTTCTTCTTTAGCCTCTGAGTATTACATGGACTGATGATTGACCCAATTTTGTCATGATATATAAATCCATTTATATTTTGTTGAACTTGATTTGGTGATCTCTTGATTAAAAAAAAAAAAACTAAGCAGGAAGCCAGGCATGGTGGCATATACCTTTAATCCAAACATTTGGGAGGCAGAGGCAGGCAGATCTCTGTGAGTTCGAGGCCAGCCTGGTCTACAAAGTGAGTTCTAGGACAGCCAGGGCTATACAGAGAAACCCTGTCTTGGGGAAAAAAAAATACTAAAGAAAAATCTAAGCTGGATGTGGTTGTGTACAATTTTTTTCTGAGCATATGCTAATCTCAGCATATAGAAGGCCATGTATTCTAGGCCAGTCTGGGCTACATAGTAATTTCCAGGACAACCTGGCCTACATAATGGGTTACTTTGTCCAGCCTCAGTATGACTTTTGCCTTGTCTTACTGTAGCTTGTTTTGTCGTGTTTGGTTGTTGTCTTTTGGAGGCCTGCTCTTTTCTTAAGGGAAATGGAGGGGGAGTGGATCTGGAGGAGAAGGGAGGTATGGGGGAGCTGGGGGGAGTGGAGGAAGGGGAAACTGTGGTCTGGATTATTATATGAGAGAAGAATCTATTTTCAATAAAAAGACAACCCTGTTTCAAAGAACAACAAAAAATATAAAAACAATTACATGTAAGTTTATGAGAGCTACTGATAGGCAGTTTTCACCATGTCTGTCTGGCTTTAGTATCTGGGTAAAACTGGCCTAAAATTTTATGGAAACATTGTATCATATTGATGTCAATTCTACTTTAAATAATTTGGTAGAATTATCCATTGAAACTATATGGGCCAGGAGATTTCCTTTAGGGGAGTCTTAACTATTAACTCCAGTTTTCAGTATTATGGAATTTTTCAAATTGTCCATTTCATACTGGCAGAGTTATGGTATTTTTGTGCTTTTGAGGAATTAGTGCATTTATGATTATTGATATTTTTAGGGCTTACATCTGCTGTTTTTCAAACAGCCTAGCTCCAGGTTCAGGACCTCATCTCAAAGGAATAAGGTGGAGAGTGATAGAGCAGGACACCCAGCATCTTCTTTTGTCCTTTTGCATTCATGAGCATGAGGTGCAGACACACACACATAGCAAACATAAATTTTAAAATATGAGAAATGGTCCCTTTGTTTACTTGTATTTTCTTACTCTGTTCTGTCTTTATTTGTGATATGTGGTACTTTTCCTTTATCATTTGCTTTCAGTTGGAATAACTTCCTTTAGCAGTTATTGTACAGCAACAAACTTTACTTTCCATTGAGAACGTCATTATTTCAAAATTATTCCTGAAGAATATTATTATGGGATATAGAAATCTGGGTTGACAGTTACTTTCCATCATTGAAAATATGTGACACTTCAAACATCCATGCGTTCAGGCATGAAATCCATTACATTGTCCCATAAATAATGTCGTTTTTCTCTAGTTACTTTCAAGAATTTTTCTTGGACTTTTCTTAATTTGATTAATCAATTAACCTAATTAAATTATTGAAACAGAGTCTATTTAGCCCATGATAGCTTCAAATTCATGATCTTCCTGCTTACACCACTCAAGTGCTGGTCTTATAGGTGTGCACCACCACGCCTGGCTAGAATTTACTTTTCTGAAACTTGATTGTGATGTGTTTGGGGAAGATTTCTTTGGGTCTTTCTTGATTAACGTTCTCAGACCTTACTGAATCTGTGGATTTATGTCTTTTGTCAAATGTATGGAAATTTCAACCATATTTCTTCAAGTACTCTTTTAGCCTCTTACTTGAACTCTGATGGCATGAAGGTAGATCAGTTATTGCAGAACACCAGTCTTTGCAGCACTATTCATCTTTTTTGTTGTTTCGTTTTGTTTTGAGACAGGGTCTCTCTATGTAGCCTTGTGTGGCCTGGTGCTCACTATGTAGACCAGGTTGATTGCAAACTCAGAGATCTGCCTGCCTCTGCCTCCAAGTGTTAGGATCACCATACCTGGCCCTCTGTTCACTCTGTTGTCTTTAATTTGCATTAAGTAATCTTGTTTTGTTTTCAGATTCAGTAATTTTTTTTATTTATTTAATATGTATACAGTGTTCTGCTTGCAGGCCAGAAGAGGGCACCAGATCTCATTATAGATGGTTGTGAGCCACCATGTGGTTGCTGGGAATTGAACTCAGGACCTCTGGAAGGACAGTCAGTGCTCTTAACCTCTGAGCCATCTTTCCAGCCCCAGTAATTCTTTTTCTTAAAGTATTTTTATTTTATGTGTATCTATGAGTGCCTGCATGTATGTATGGGTGCCACCTGATGCCCACTGAGGCCGGAAGAGGGCATCAGTTAACTCTGGAACTTGAATTACAGGTGGTTTTCAACCACTATGTAGATTGGGAACCAAACTTTGGTCTTCTGCAAGAGCAGCAAGTGCTTTTACCACCAAGCTATATCTCTAGCCCCTAGATTTGGTAATTCTTTATTCAGTCAGCATGTTTTGCAGTTCAGCCCATCCAGAGAGGTTTTTATGGTTATTGTAGTTTACAGGTCTAAAATTTCCAGCTGGTTGTCAGGTATTGTTGCACATACCTATAATCCCAGTACTCAGAAGTCTAAGACAGGAGGATTACAAAGTCAAGGCTAACCTGAGTCATATAGTGAGACCTTGTTTCAAAAAATTTGTTTTCCATTTGATTCCCTAAAAATATATTTCTTTGGTGAACATTTGTCATTTTTTATTTCAATTGTGTCTGTAAGAGCTAGTTGAAGCACTTTAATGGTAACTGCTTGTATTTATCAGCGTTCTCTAGAGGAACAAAACCTATAGAATGAATATATATTAAAAGATAAAAGATTTATTAGATTGTCTTATTCTATATGGTCTGAGTCATCTAACATAGACTGTCTTCATACTGGAGAAGTTAAGAACACAGTAGATTCTTTATCTATTAGGCAGAATGCCTCAGCAGTCCCAATCTGGTGCAGAAGGTAGGGGAAATTTTCTGGAGAGCGGCTGGTCTTCACTCCATGTTGGAAACCTGAAGAGGCTGGGTTCTGGTATTAGCAATGCACTTAGAAGCAGCAACAGCAGTGTAGTGTAGATGAAGTTGCTCACAAGAGTGGAATGAAGGCAAAAACTTTTTTTTTTAATCTTTCTTTCTTTTTATCTGGGCTAACACCAGAAGGTACAACCCACATTTAGGGTAGACATTCCACTTCAAGTAACCTAATTAGAAAAATACTTCACTGGTGTGCCCAGCAGCTTGCCTTTTAGTTGACTCCAGATCCAGGTCAAGCTGACAACCACGATTAGCCATAACCCTGCTTTAAGCTTGTTTCTGGTTATTTTAATAATAGTGTTGTGTCAGTATTGCAATCTGTCAGGTGTTTTTCTCATTCAAGGTGAAATTTTATTGGTTCTTTGTTTGAGAAGTGAGTACTCTTTATATTTTGCACATTTAGGGTATTATGTTCTTTATCTCTGAATCTTATTTCAATCATTTTAGCAAGTGTCCACTAGCAGTACACTGGCACCCTACTTGGTTACAGCCAGGATGGGGTTGCTGACTGTGCTGGCTAGTTTTATGTCAGCTTGACACAAGCTAAAGTTATCTGAAAAAGACAACTTAGTTGCTTAGTCTTATTTGCTGTGATGAAACACCATGTCTAAAGCAACTTGAGGAGGAAAGGGTTTATTTGGCTTATACTTCCGTATCACTGTTCATCATTGAAGAAAGTCAGGACAGGAACTCAAACAGATCTGGAGCCTGGAAACAGGAGCTGATGCAGAGGCCATGGAAGAGTGCTGTTTACTGGCTTTGCTGCCATGGCTTTCTCAGCCTGCTCTCTTATAGAACCCAGGACTGCCAGCCCATGGATGTACCACCCACAATGGGCTGGGACCTCCTGAGTCAATCACTAATTAAGAAAATGCCTTACAACCAGATCTTATGTAGGCATTTTCTTAATTGAGGTTCCCTCCTGTACCGGCTAGTTTTATGACAACTTGACATAAGCTAAAGTTATCTGAGAGGAGGGAGATCTTTCCAACTTCTGATACCTTATTCAATTTCTTTCTTCAATGACCTGAAGTTTTATCATGCAAGTCTTTCACTTACTTCATTAGATACTACATATTACTTGAGACTATTGTGAAAGGTCTTGTTTCCCTGATTTCTTTCTCTGTCTGTTTACCATTTGTATATAGGAGGGCTATATCATTTATCATTGTATACAGGAGGACTACTGATTTTTGTGAGTTAATTTTATATCGAGCTACTTTAAAAGTTGCTGTGGTCATGGTGTCACTTCACAGCAATAGAAACCCTAAATAAGATAAATAGGTATATAGAGAGTGAACAACATTGTCTTGTTCCTGATTTTAGTGCAACTGCTTTGAATTTCTCTCCATTTAATTTGATGTTGGTGATCGGCTTGCTGTAAATTGCCTTTATTATGTTTAGATAGGCCCCCTGTATTCCTAATCTCTCCAGGAGTTTTATCATAAAGGGATATTGGATTTTGTCAAAGGCTTTTTCAGCATCTGAGATGATCATGTGATTTTTTTCTCTGTTTATTTATATGGTAGATTACATTGACTGATTTTCATATAATGAAAAAAACTCTGCATCTCTGGGAAGAAGCCTACTTGATCATGGTGGATGATCTTTTTTGATGTGTTCTTGGATTCGGTTTGCAAGTATTTTTCCATCTATGTTCATAGGGGAAATTGGTCTGTAATTCTATTTGTTGGGAGTTTATGTGGTTTGGGTATCAGGGTAACTGTGGTCTCATAAAATGAATTGGGCAATGTTCCTTCTGTTTCTATTTTGTGGAATAATTTTAGTATTATTGGTATTAACTCTTCTTTGAAAGTCTGGTAGAATTCTGCACTAAAACCGTCTGGCCCTGGGCTTTTCTTGGTTGGGAAACTTTTAATAACTGCTTCTATTTCACTAGGTATATTTAAGTTGCTTATCTGATCTTTATTTAAGGTAAGTGGTACCTATCAAGCTAATTATCCATTTCTTTTATATTTTCCAATTTGGTGGAGTACAGGTTTTTATGACCTTATGATTCTCTGGATGTCCTTGGTGTCTGTTGTTCTGGTCCCCCTTTTGTTTCTGATTTTGTTAATTTGGATATTTTCTCTCCACCTTTTAGTTAATTTGGATAAGGTTTTGTCAGTCTTGTTGATTTTTCTCAAAGAATCAGCTATTTGTTTCTGATTATTTCTATTGTCTTTTTGTTTCTATATAATTGATTTTAGCCCTGAGTTTGATTATTTCTTGCCATCTCTACTCCTTCTGGGTGATTTTTTTTTTCATTTTGTTCTAGAGCTTTCAGGTGTGCTGTTAAGCTGTTAGTATGAGATCTCGCCAGTGTTTTTTATGTAGGCACTTAGTGATATGAATTTGCTTCTTAGAACCACTTTCATTGTGTCCCATAAGTTTGGGTATGTTGTGTATTTATTTTCATTCAATTTTAGAAAGCCTTTAATTTCTAGAATTGAATGAAAATGAAGAAAAAGAAAGTCTTTAGTTTATTTCTCTCTTGCATTTTTCATTCAGTATAGAGTTGTTCATTTTCCTTGAGTTTGTAAGCTTTCTGTTGTTGATATCCAGCTTTAATCCATGTAGTCAGATAGGATGCAGGGGGCTTGTTTTGATTTTCTTGTATTTGTTGGTACTTGTTTGTTTCTGAGTATGTGGTCAATTTTGGAAAAAATTCCATGAAGTTCTTGGAAGAAGGTATATTCTTTTGTGTTTGGTGAAATGTTCTGTAAATATGTTAAGCTTATTTGGTTTATAATGTCTATTAGCTCTAGCATTTCTCTGTTCAGATTTTTGGGGAGGGATCTGAATGACTTGTCTATTGGTGAGAGTGGGGTATTGAAGTCTTTCACAATTAGTGTGTGACAGTATGTGATATAAGCTGTATGTAGTGTTTATGAATTTGGGTGTCATGTTTGGCACATAGATACTAAGAACTGAAATGTCATCTTGGTGCATTTTCCCTTTAACGAGTATGCATTGTCCTTCTCTATCTCTTCTGATTAATTTTGGTTTGTTCTATTTTGTCAGATATTACAATGGCTACACTCACTTGCATTTACTTGGAATAACTTTTTTCAACACTACTCTGAGGGAATATCTATCCTTGGTGTTAAGGTGTGTATCTTGGATGCAGCAGAAGGATGGATACTGTTTTCACATCCTTCTGTCTTTGTCTCTATTGTGTAATTGAGACCACTGATGAGAGATATCAATGACAAGTGATTGTTGTTTCCTGTTATTTTGATGGTGGTGGTGGTGGTGGTGGTGGCTGTTCAGTGTGTATACATCTTTTCATTTAGCTGATCTGGAATTATTTATTGCCTGTGTTTTCTTGGGTGTAATCTCTTTAGGTTGGAGTTTTCCTTCTAGCCCCTTCTGTAGGGCTGAATTTATAGATAGATAGTTTAAATTTGGATTTTTTCATGGAATATCTTACCTTCTCCATCTATGGTGATTGAAAGTTTTGATGGGTGTAGCAGTCTGGGCTCGCATCCGTGGTCTCATAAAGAGTCTGCAGCACATCTCTCCAGGCCCTTCTGGTGTTTAGTCTCCATTGAGAAGTCAGGTGTAATTCTAAGAGGTCTGCCTTTATATGTTACTTGGTCTTTTACTCTTGTAGCTTTTAATATTTTTTTTTTACTCTGTACATTTACTATTTTGATTATTATGTGCTGAGGGGGCTTTATTTTCTGGTCCAATCTTCTGTGCATAATTCTTGTACCCTGATAGGCACCTCCTTTGGGTCAGGGAAATTTTCTAAGATTCTGTTGAAAATATTTCCTGTGCCTTTGGCCCATCTTGCTTCTCCTTCCTCAGTTCCTATTATTCTTGGAGTTGGTCTTTTCATAGTGTCTCTGATTTCCTGGATTTTTTGAGCCAGGAGTTTTTAGATTTAGCACTTGCAGAATGATTTATCTATTTTTTTCCTATGGTGTCTTCAGCACCCAAGATTCTCTCTTCCATCTCCTGGTATCCTGTAGGTGAAGTTGCCTGTGGTTCCTGTTGAAGTTCCTAAATTTTTCACTTCCAGATTCCCCTTCGTTTGGGTTTCTCTTACTGATTCTATTTCCACTTTCATATCTCAAGCTGTTTTATTAATCTCCTTCCACAAGGAGAGTCCACAGCAGGTGTGCTACAGAGCCAGAGAAGAGACTGGGGTATTAGACTTGGAGGAAGTGAGAGAGAAGTGAACATCTGGAGTTAGCCTACCTGCTT
Source organism: Peromyscus eremicus (assembly GCF_949786415.1). Lineage (NCBI taxonomy): Eukaryota > Metazoa > Chordata > Mammalia > Rodentia > Cricetidae > Peromyscus > Peromyscus eremicus. The sequence continues at coordinate 2,086,617 of NC_081439.1, read as the reverse complement.
CCCCAGCAGGAGTGGCCTGTGTGTTTCAAGGGAGTACCTGCTGGAGTTAGGGGAAGATCTCTGAAATCCACTGGAGGTGGGAACAGGTTGGAAAGGGAGGCTGCAGCAGGTGTTCTGCTGTAGAGCTGAGGATTAAACTGGAGAGTAGATTTGGAGGAACAGAGGGAGAGGTAAAAATCTGCAGTTAGCCTACCTGCTTCCCTGGCCAGAGTACCAGAAAGCTCTTTTCAACAGGTATCCCACCTTGGTAGCTGTATAAAGCACAGCAATATTTGCAGAGGGGCCTGTATTATCTTCTTTTCACCTTCACTGAACACCTCAAGTCGCATTTTCTCCTTGTCTCTTTTACAAACCAGAAATAATAGGCACTGACTAGGTATGCATTTTCAATACTTGATAATATAACTTGGATAAAGAAAACTGTAGTTTAAATCACCGGGGTTCAACACACTATGGATTTCTATGAAGGTCAAACATCTTTTGTTCTTTCCTTTCCAGGTCAGTGGCCACAAACAGGTGAGCTCAGTATGCTGCACCAACAGTGGAGAGGCTGCAAGGTGGAGGCAATCTACCACACTGTCAGAGACTGGGACCAATTTGGTACCAACTGCTGTGCAAATCTGCTGGTCAGGAATATCACAAGCTGTTAAGTAATGACAGACACATTGGCTGAGATGAAGTTTCCAGAGAGGAAGTAACAGTGCAATGTGGATATTTATGGCCATAAAATAGGAAAAGCTTTAGGTCTGAGACTGAACTTGGCTCTGCTGGAGACATTTCTACAAGGCATCCTCACAACAAAGAAGATTCGAGATGGTTCCATTTCACATCAGCAGATGTCTGGACAAAATCATCAATGTGAACAAGAGCCAAGTACAGTTGTGTCTATCTTGATTAAATTACTTCATATTAAAAAGAAGTTCTGGCTAGTATTGTTTCCAAAAGGACTCATCTAGGTTTCCTTCAATTAGCCCTCCTCCTGTAGAACCATTTTTTAAAAAGTCAGTTTTCACTGGGGGTGGGAGAGCTGCAATAAATTGAAACTTTCTTTTGCTTTCAAATTGTTCTTTTTAGTGATTTTTTTAACTATGCAGTTAAATGACTCTAGCATCATGCTAATGACATGATTTTTTTGTACCAAGCAGATTTTGGGAAATGGCTCCATTGCATGAATTCAATAAAGGTAGCCTATATAAAAGAAATATAAGAACCATGAAGGAAACTGTATATAGGGTTTGCTGTGGAATGTCATTCTGTATGTGGTGAATGTGTTGTTCTGATTGGTTGATGAATAAAATGCTGATTGGCCAGTAGCCAGGCAGGAAGTATAGGCAGGATAAGCAGACAAGGAGAATTCTGGGAAGAGGAAGGCTGAGACGCCAGCCTGCTACCAGGGAGCAGCATGTAATGGCACAGAGGTAAAGCCACAGAACATGTGGCAACATATAGATTAACAGAAATGGGCTGAGTTTAAGTGTAAGAGCTAGACAGTAGTAAGCCTGAGCTAATGGCCCAGCAGTTTTAATTAATATAAGCCTCTGTATGTTTACTTGGATCTGAGTGGCTGCAGACTGGGTGGGACACAGGAAAACTCCAGCTACAAGGGTTCAAGAATTTTCTTTTTAAATTGTATTTTACCTGCATGGGTGTTTTGTCTGCATGTATGTCTGTGTACCATGTACATGCATGGTTCCCATGAAGGCCAGAAGAGGGAATTAGATCCCCTGGAACAGGTGTTACAGATGGTTGTAAGCTGACATATGAATGCTGAGAATCAAATCCCAGTCCTCTGGAAGAGAAGCCAATTCTCTATATGCCACTTGGATTCAAGAATTTTAGCAGTCATTCTGTAAGAAACTATTAAATTACAATGTCAAGTTTACATCCTTCAGTCTCACAGATTCATGTTGCCAATTCCTGGTGATGCATTCTTTAAGGTTCCGCACCCAAAGCCTGTGAGACTCTTAGGGGCAGGAGGAATCCCAGGATGAGGCCAAGTTTAAACTGTTTCTTTTAACTCTAAAAGTCTCAAAAAGATGTTACCATGGGTTTCACAGACCCCAGTGTCAACCTGTCTGTGCAGCTGAAGCTGGTCTCAACCTTGCACCTGCCTACTAAGTGTTGGGTTTCAGGTGTGTACTAGTATATCCAAATGACACACTATTCTCTTTTCCCCTAAAGCTTTATGTGTATGTATGTTTGCCTATATTTGATTATGTGTACTACATCCATTAAGTACTAACAGAAGCCAGAAGAGGGCACTGAATCCCCTGGATCTGGAGTTATAGGTGGTTAGGTGGTTATAAGCTGGCCTATGTAGGTTCTGGGAACTGATTCCTGATCTTCTGCAAGAGTAGTAAGTATTCTTAACCACTGAGCCCCCATGATACCCTATTCCAAAGCTAAATATTTAAAAGTACCTAAATTAGGGATTGGCAAGCATTTTCTAAGTAAAAGGTCAGATAGTAAATAGTTCAGGCTATTTACTGTACTATATTCTGTGCCACAGAATCTCTATCACAACTCCTCAGCTCTGTCACTGTAGCATAAAGAAACTCCAGATAGCATGCCAAGCAATTAGTGTAATGGATGCCAATAAAACTTCATTGACAAACACAGGCTGTAGGCTAGATTTGCTCAGGGTCCAAGTATTTCTTGTCAACTATAGTTTGAATGAATTCCCCTGAAGAGAAATAGTTCTTAAAAAAAGAAGTAACTTCTCAGTGAGAAAAAGAAACATGCTGGAAATAAGATCACACTGTATACATATAGGAGAGGGGAACTCTGAAAATACAAAACATCATTAGCTCAGCCAGTTAATATTTTTATTTTGAATTTTGTAAAAAAAAAAAAAAAGCTTAGAGAAAAACATGTTAAATATTAGTAAAGGCCAGGAAACCACGAGGCTAGCTTTACAATAGCAATCTAAACAGCTATCTGAAGGCAAACAGTAAATAAAAGGGGAGCGAGGGAAAGCACTTTTGGGTTCCTACTGCAGTTTTCCTTATTGCACATAAAAGTTGCGGATAATTCCAAGTCTTTAATATTCACAGTTAAAACACATTTTGATGTCATTTTCTAGAAAATTCTCCCCAAATACACTCTGTCAGCTCTCTAGAAAAAGTTCACCAGAAAGTCCCATCATTGCATGTTAAATTCCCCCTATTCTGCTTTAAAAGTTTCTTTCCAGCTAGTCAATGAATCTTTATGGTCTTCTCATTTAATTATCTTAGTGGGAATATTCCAAAAAAGAAGGATCAGGTAGATTTAGGTTAAAAAAAGAAAACCTAGGAGGAAAAAGCCCTACTGTGAAGTTACACTTTAAATAAGTGCTTCCAGCACTATATATATCCACAGATTGAATACCCACAAAACTGAAAAGCATCCCCTGTTCCTCCAAGGCCTGCAAGTAGAATCATCATAATCAGCCCTCAAACACCCTTGCAGGTACCTATCCATAAATACCAGGATAGTCACTTTCTGAAACTGCTTTCAACAGCAAACCATCAGTGCTTCATGCTATTCATTTCTTTTTTGGTCTCAGACAGCCAGGCAAATTTGCCACTGGCCAAGACTTGAAGGTAGACTGGGACATTTAGAGATTATTTTGTGCCTTTTAATGGTGCTCTGAGAAGATGATGGCCTGTGCTGTGTATTCTCATATCCACTTGAGGCCTTCTCAAAAAGCAGCACAACAGATAGACCCTCCTTTTACTGATCCCCAAGGCTTGAGTGTCCAAACATGGCTGCCTATACGTTCCAAATGAGCCACAGTTATAGTATCCCCTGCTTTGGAATATAAAATGAACACAAAAACTTTAGTTTTGCTCTTTACAATTTGCTAGCACTTGGTGATAAGATGTATCTGCTAATTTGACAAATGTCTATGAAAACTGAAAGCAGGAAAAAGTTTGTTTTTACAAGTAAGGTGACTTGCTGATGTCCCACGCAACCTATGTCAGAAGCTCATTTTCTAGTAAAAGGGGGACCTGTAGCTCCCCCCCCTCCCCCCCCCGTTTTGGGTAACTGTTGCCTTGTTTGCTGACCTTGACCTTGATATCCTCCCTATGCTAATTCCCTGCCGGGTTCCACCCTCCTGAATGCTTAAGCAAAGTTTCTTGTCTGTGTATCCTGCATAATGGGCGTTAACAGCTTAGATGCAAGATTGTAAAACATGGGTAGCGAACTTCTGCCCTCTGGGGTTCTCCCATTGTGCTGTAAGCCTGTATTTAAGACCTCCTCCCTCCTTTAATAAATGACATTCAGCAAAAAATAGTATGGCAAAAACAAAAACAAAACTGTGGCAAAAAAAAAGTTTGTTTTTAGGTCCTGTTTTGAAAGAGTTGTCAAGGAATGCTTTTCTGGTTTGACATCTAATTGACACTCGTTCCTATAATACTTCTCTATGGATTGTTCAAACTAGGTTTTAAAAAGGGGTAGAGTCATTTTAGGTACCAAAGATGTAAAAGCAGCATCCAGATGTGTTCTTTCTAAATTAAACTCTTGGCCAGTAGAGTTTAAGAGTTAAGTCAAACTTACTGCCTCAGAACACAACAGCTGATGCTAGCAAATCAGTCTCACTTAAAAAACAACAGAAGAGCTCTAACTCAACACACAGGAGAGGGTCTGCCCCAACTTAAGAGTCAATATCAAAAGGCAGGTGTGAGACTCAAGTGCCCTCCCTGCAGATGACATTTTAGATGGATGGTGATGTCAGCTCTGGGCTACTTTTAGTTCTCTTAGAACTCATACTGGGAACCAGGCAGCTTACAAGAGGATGGTCTGCACCTCTGGTGAGTTGCTCAACTGTTCTCTGATCTCAGTGGTGTTTCTGCACCGGGGAACCAATGGTTCACATTAAATATCTGACACAATTACATTCACTTCCACTGGAGACAAGTCAAGGGAAAGGCTGTGGAGGAGAATTGTGAAGCAGACATTTGTTTTGGAAGGAACTGGTCTTTGCTCTGGATGGACTTGCTCACATACAGATGAGAACTTTTTCTTTTCTTTCAAAAGAGATCTTATTTTTCTATGGAACCACAAGGCATTTAGAGGTCTAGAGGATCCAACCCAGGGTATTCCTTGCTGCTTGATGAGACATTTGATATCATAGTGTGGTTTGTTTAGCTCCAAAGCATCATGGTCACTCTAGGAAGTACCCTGGATGATTGAAGTTGATATGCCCTTTCTATGGTGTTGCTAGAAAGAAACACACGACCTTCTTTAAGGGCCAGAATTCCTTCTCTAGGAAAGCTTGGGCTTTCTAGGTAGTTCCCACAGGAGCATTATGAAAAGGAATGAGTGGGTTTTTATCTTCTATAAGTACCAGTGCTGACATGTGACAACAGAATGACTATAACCTTTTCTGGCAGTGAATAGACCTACCCTTATTCTGTTGAATAAGGTATATGGACTAACAAGACAAAGTTTGACCACAAAAAGGGACTATTAATTTAATTCCATACTGAATTGAAAGGACGGCTTCCTAGAATCCTTTGTGTTGGATTACTCAGCAGCTCAAAGACAAAAGCTCCCTTCCCCACAAGTGGGAATAAAGATGACAAGTTTGAAATTCTTCTATGCATATACTCAAGTCACCCTCCTCTTTCCTTCAAGTCTCTTTATTTTCATATGGAAGACAACCTTGAATTCTGCAAAATGAGCACAAAAGTTTTACAGTGGCCTAATCTGCATTAGTAATCAGTTTCATTTTGTCACTAATGATTACTAAACAAACACTTAACTCAGTAGGTCATTCCTTTAACTAAGCTTCCAAAGGGTTCCTTGTGAGCTTTATCCAAAAGGCTCAATCAACCCTTCTGCACAGGAGGAATCCTAGAAGTTTCAAAACAAACCACACATGCCAGGCCCCACTCTGAAACTGCAGAACCGAAATCTTTATGTTACTACACCTTTAATTGGCATTTTTATTTTAGTGCTTGGGAATAGAACCCTAGCCTTGGCATGCTAGGAAGTGCTCTATAGCTAAGCCAAATCCTCAACCTTGAATTTTTTAAATCAAAGGCCAAAGATAATAAGCAGTCTGAGTTCAGAATGCCTGATCTAGAATATTCCAGTCCTCAGAGCTGTTATCTCCCTCAATTCAGAATGAACAGGTTTGAAAGATGACTTTGACTACTTTCTTAGACAAACCTGACCATTACTCAGCAATTCCAGTCTGGTTTCCAGATAGCTGGCTTTGAAGCAGGCAGTTTCTGGGCTTTGTGGCACCTCTACTTTTCTTCATGCAGCCTGGGCACAACACTTAAATGTGGAACCACTTCTATAGCTGGCTTCATCTTTGAGAACTCCTGAGAAGTCAGGGTGAGTCTCTACATTTTGCAACCAAAGATCAGGGCCAAGTTTCAAAATAATGAAGAGTATAAGATCCTTTAAGAGGAACACAACAGGATTAGGCTAAGACTAGGTTGTCAAAAAGATTAAATAGGTGATGCCACTATTGATGTTCTAGTGCTTATGAGCACTATTTTTATGCAATGAGAAGAAATAACACCACATTATAAAAGCATCTTTTAGAAATCGGGTTACCAAAACATCCAGCATTGTAAGACATGGGAAAAAAAAACTCTAAGATTTCTCTCAATACTTTACCTACTTTAAGAGTGAATAAATTAGGATAGCTCATCAAGAAAGAATTAAATTGAAATGCTATATTTCAAACCATGTCCATTTTAACCTGGTGCAGTAGCCTCTCCACCAAGAAAATGACCTCTCTTTGCAGGACACATGAATTCCTAAACTTATTCAAGAGACACATGAATTCCTAAACTTATAGAAGACAGGATTTTCTACTGGGTTATGTCCATTACTTTGCTTCTGAATCCTTATTTAGCCACTAATATTGCATGCATGCATCAGTTCAATGTCTGAAGTTCTAAGTCTTAAGACTTCTATGGAGCACAGCTGACCTCACTGATCAGAACAGGAGTCTACAGTGCAGAAAGGAGCAGGCAGCCCCTTACTATTTCCTTTGCTGTCTGTGCTGCATATAGGGCTGCTGGAGAAGGTGGTATTGACTCTGCAGTTCTGGGGCCTTAATGGAGATATTTGTATGATGGCAGCTATTCTAAGACTTTCATTGCTGTAATGGGCTCCTCAGGTACCCTGACTCTGGAAACTGGATGAATGGGATAGTTCCAGGTCTGATGGCAGAAAGCAAAAGTATCTCTCAATATACCTCGGAAATAAAAATGTCTCAATCAAACTTATTCTCAACAGCAAATGTCTTTCTCACCAAGTATGCACAGAAGGGAATATTGACTAAAATGTTCTACATCTTGACCAAGAGTTGACTACTTTTAGTTTTCATTCATTATATGAAGAATCCAAGAGTAAAAAGACACAGAGAGAATTAAGTTAGTTTCTGTTTTGAACTCTCTGGGTGAGCTACTTGTACCTCACAGGAGGAACCTTTCAGCTTAGGAAAATATAAAAACACAGAATCTGAAACTGGGAAGTGCTATGGGCCATCTGCAGGCCTGCTAAGCAACTCAGGGAGCAACTAAAATCCTCCAGGAGAGAAATCTAGACTTCAGGAGATAGGGGCTTACAATGCAAGAATAAGAATCTATTGATTGTAAGCCTAGCCTTTAATGGCTGAGCCATCTCTCCAGCCCAATAAAAATGAGAAAGATGAGGTACAGAACCTACAAGCCAATGTTGCAGGCTAAGCTACTCAGTACAACCATGACATGAAAAGAAAGAGCATGAAAGTATAAAGGCCTGTTCCCCTCAACTTGTTATGAAGAGGAAGAATGAAAATCAACCACAGCCATTACAAATTCTGCAAACATAGGCTCCCAGAGAATGGGCAAAACAAAAGCCAGGAACAAAGAGGAAACTATACACCTGAATGGTTACAAATTGATCATCAGGGACAAATTCTAATGGAAAATGCTGAATTTCTTCCACCAAAAAGGAAACAGAGAAATGGCAGATGATACAGGAACTATTACCTCAGACAGAGATCATCACACTGGGGAGCTGACCAGGGTGAGTATGTGGGGCCTTTCCTGTAAAACCTCGAAAGAGCAGCTTAAAACAACACAAGAAAGCAGTGCAGAATATTGAAGTCACATATAAAATGTCATAACCAAGTAACACAAGATACACTGAGATTTGAATGATGAAGATGTAATCTCACGACAAGACTGAACTTTCAAGAAACCCAGGAAGCTAGAGTTACAGATTCAACAATGTAAAGAAATGACCAAAAGAACAGCATTTCCAGCAGCTGCTCACTACTGCATGTGATGCTCGTACCACTTCACCACCATGAAAAGAATTTTTAGATGAAGAAGCTTTACAGGAGCCAGTTTTCATCTGGGATTGGAGGAAAAGGCATCCCATAAGAAACAGCCAGTTGGTTAAAGCAACACTTTTTTAAACAAGACTGCCTTTGACCACTAGAACTCAGAAGATGTTCAGCTCTGTAGTGCCTTCTGGAGAAGTTCTGATTTGGACAATCTTGGGGCAGGTTCATTGGCCACAGCAAAGGAAGCCTCAGAGTGCATCCAGAAGTTCTCCAGTTTGCCTGATGGATCTGACTAAATCTTGCCCTGCCTCACTTTCTACTTTACCCAGACATGATCCTATATATGTGAACACAGCTAAATATACCAAACATAATTCCTGAAGAAAGTAAACCAAGTCAGGCTGGAAGAAAAGGTTTAAAAATCAGAAGTGGAGCATGGCAGCAAAACCTGGACCACAAGAAGATTGCTACATTCTTTGACCAACACCAACTCTCACACACAACAGATGAGTCATCTTTGATTCCTGGAGTTATCAAATTTCACAAAGGAAGATGTGGTCAGAGGTCAGAATGCCAGTCATCTAATAGTTTTAAAAAATCTGATTTTTTTTTTTTGTTGTTGTTGTTTGTTTTGTTTTTGACTTCCCTGTCTTCTCTGGAAGAGCAAAAATGCTAAGTCATTTAAAGGGCTTTGGATATATTTTTTAGTAACAAAAGTTCAGATAGAAATAAAAGCATCAGAATGATTTTCATCTTCTAGGTGTACCAATGGGAAAGTAATTATAAATTATAATTATAAGTATTGAAGTTTTTGTCCTAAAAATAGTTGGCAGTGGAATTCAGTCTTTACCTAAACATATACATTTATATAATTTATAATAAAGCAAGTTCTATATTCTATTTAGTGTGATTTTGTAATTACTTCTTTTGGATGTTTTAAAATGAAATTTATGTAAAATAAAAATAAAGAGTTCTATCTTTCTTTTGCAGGTTAGTTTTTCACATTAAAATTTATTTCCTCTAACCATAGTCTACGGCCTCTTCCATTTCTTCCTGCCTTCTCCTCCCTAGCGAATATCCATGTTATCTCAAACCCTGTGGTAGATAAACCTCAGTCTATCAGTTACCTTCCAGGCAGTGGGCTCACATAGTAGCTTCCATCAGTTTCTCAATACCTCCTGTCCTCAGATTAATTAAAAAAGAAGAACAGAACATGATTTGCCTTTGGTTTTAAACATTTCAGTAACTCTCTTATAGAGGCTTCCAGAGAAGGAACTAGACTTCTTTCCCCATATTGAAATGCTCTTGGAAATGCCACACACACACTTTTTGCAGTGCTGGGAATGGAACCCAGGGTCTTGTACATTGTAGGCAAGTACTCTAGCACTCTGCCACTGAGCTAATGCCCCAGCCTATGGACAAGCTTCCTAATCTTTAGCCTAGGAGCAACACAGATAGAACAGCTAGGACTCTAACAGGAGGATGCAATTGTGTAAGTCTTCAGAGCCAGGGGCTCTACTGTCTGGGGTAACACCAGCATATAGTACCATCGGGATTCCGATTTCAGTTTCCTTTCTTCACTGTCTTTTGTCTAACTTGTCATTCCAACTTGATGCTCCTTAAGCCAGCTAGACGGGCACTACAGCACAGAGTTGAAGCCCCTTATCTGCCCCACCATGGTTAGATGCTGCAGGCAGATGAAGTGAGAAACCATTAAAAGCATGCTATTATTTTGCTTAACTCTGAAACAGCGGACTAGTATATGAAAAAGTGGGAATAGGTCTGCCTTTGTCTTAATTTAGAGACACTTTAGCTTCACCATCTGAGTCTTGGGTCAAGTTTTGGTGATGATAGTTTCAGAGCCCAATGAAACAGAAGCATTAGTTTAACCCAGTCAATGCCACACCTCAAACACACTGGGGCATTTGGCCATCCTCATCCTCATGAGAGCCTCCCTGATCCTCCAAGACTTAGGGGGAAGTCATGCATTTTCCTGCAGTGGAAACACAAGGGGGGTGCCCCGGCTGGAAACCTTCTGATCACCCATTCCCAGGTCTCGCTCAAGCACTTCCTCAGAGCTGCTTTTTGTTCTCCGACCACCCTCAAGACTTGTGGAGGCTGTGTAGGAGCTCGAAGAGCCATTTGCAGTCACAGTGCTGTCTCCATAGGTCAAGGTGAGGTCACCCTCCGTCAGGATGAAATCAGAGTCATCTTCTCTCAGTGGCTCTTGGTTCTGAAAGGTACAACCAACAAAAGGGGAGCCTGAGATTTTCCAGGGCTGGGGCCAACCTAACCCCAAATCCTCACATCAGAAAACCAAGGATTTGGGGGCTGCAGAGACAGTGCAGCAGTTAAGAGAACTTGCTGTTCTTGCAAAGGATCCAGGTCCAATCCTTAGCACCCAAATTAGGCAATTCACAACTGCCTGTGATTCCAGTTCAAGGAGATCCAAAACCCTCTTCTGGCCTTGGTAGGTACCTGCACACATTTGGTACATATACATACATATACCCAGGCACACAAATACACATACATGAAAAATAACACAAATACACATACATTAAAAAAATCTTAAAAAAAAATCACCTAAGGATTTTATGAAACTTGCCTGCCTACATCCTTGGTATGCTAACTGGATAGAAACGATAGTGTTTTCATACAAGGCACTGTTGCCTAACTCAGGATTTAGAATACCAGAAGCAGATTAGATTTCAGACGCATGATAGCTCAGGGGTTAGTGTCTAAGAGAAGAGCAGGCTGGCTGCATTCTCAACTTCCCCATGCACATAGAAATGTTACCAGGAAGGTCATAAATAAACACTTCAAATAGGCTCTGCTTCTCTCCTATCTGAGCAGGTCTTCTGGGTGGATCTGCTGCCTGTTTATATATAAACAAGCCTTTCCCTTAGTCTGCAGGGGTGAGAGTAAGCCACAGTGAGGATTTCCTTCTTGTTTTCCCTCTACTGTCTCCACATCTTCAGCTGGATGAAGTGACTGATTGATGGGGAGAATATGCTTTATTGACCCTCTATTAAATATGTGGAAACGACACATAAGCGCCTCCTACTTTGAAGGGCATGAACACTGGCGTCACAGTAGGAAACCTATGCTGTGAGAATTCATGGAATGTGCCTAAAAGTTGTCCAGCTGACAGGAAGTAGTTAGAATTTGTGTTGCCTCCAGCCTAGTTTGATTCACATAAAGAGATATGAAAAAAATCAGAAAAAGGCCCAGAATGGCATTTCACATTAGGCAATGGTTGTAGTCAAATAGGTAAGATTAAATAAAGCAGGCTTAACAAGGTCATGACTACCTGAAGCTACCAGATGGTGGGGAGAGAGTCAGGAGACAGTGTGAGTTCATATAGACTTTGACATTCTCCAGTGGGTTTCACAAGCACAGCAAAGGAAACCTTGCTCCTGTCTGCACAGATGTCTGTCCAATACTATGAAGGGTTTTCTCAAATGGCAAATACAGTGTCAGGACACCCCAGATGTCTGTTCTATAATTTCCCATCAGCCCTTCCAAACTCATCTGAAGTCTTATATCCTCTAGACATCAGGATATAAGAGACTCCTCTATCCATCCCCCTCAAGTCATGTTGCACAAAGCTATGGATACACACACACACACACACACACACACACACACACACACACACGTACGTTGGCATGTAGACCCCCCATCTCAATGATAAACCACTCAAGGGCAATGTCTCTTTCTTTTCTTCTTGCCTTCCTAAGTGGTGCTTAGTTCACACAGGCTGAGCTTCTTTAGTACAAGAATTCCAAGTCTAAATTGGTCCATAGTCCAAACTTTTGAGTACTATCTCCACCTTTCTATAGTTTTTAGTAATTGTACAAAATAACAGGTTTTATCATGACATTATGACATGATGCCACAAGTCTCATGATTCCAATTTTGTTTCATGTATGAAATTATAAATATAAAATTAACTTTAGGCTATGTGTACAAGATATATTTGAGACATGAGTTATAGTTAGTGTAAATAATGGAGGATGAACACCTCAGAGCTCTCCAAACAAAAATATCCTAAAGATGATGAGTAAGGACCACAAAACAGGTATCAAATGGACATGACCCACCCAGTCAGCAACTCTCACCTAGAACTAACTAGAAGAAGCCCCTCTACTTCTCTCAACTTTGGATTCCTCAATTAAGAATACTTTGATAATACTTATCAATTGATAATACAATGGATAAGACTTTGCTTTCACTCAACAGGAGGCCTTGCCATATCTGGAGGTAGTTGAGATGCTGGGCAGAAGAACCTCAGCCAAAATGGGCAGCATCAGCATCAAGGGTGGCTCTTGTCTTGGTAGTTCAAGACTGCATGAGTGTGTGGAGCTCAGAGCCCAAACATTGTTCCTAAAGCAAACCCTGAGTAGCCTCTTGAACTGGTGAAAGACATACTTGATTTCTGTGACTGTAAGAACCTTACTGAGTTTATATGGTCATCAGACTATTCCAAATATCCCTAATCTCTGAGAAAGGGGGCAATTAGTAAGTTTCAGATTAGAGAAGGTTTTTAAAAAGTGGCTTGAAGCTTTGGGCTTAAATGCCCCATCACAGCCTTTTTTTTTCCTCTTTTTTCCCCCAGTGCTAGGAATGGAACCCAGGCTTTCATAACCACTAGGCAGGCATTCTTTCACTGAGCTACATCCCCAAAGGCCTATTTTCTTATAACTTGACGTAGTCTACTCCAGGGGTCACAGAAGAAGGCTCACTTGTATAGGGGAGGAGGAACTGGGAGGCTTAGACATCTTTAAGACAAGGAGGTGTGAATGCTGCTCTCTTCACAGTGGGTAAAAATGTGAGGAAAAGACTGAGGCAGAATTACATTCTTCCATGGCACAATCCACTCTTCCAAAGAGACAGCCCAGTTAGCTGCTTTACAAGTGCAAAATTCTGTCACCTGTGTTCATGCATGCACATTGAATGTTCATGTGGATGTGTGCATATGTGCATGCACCTGCATGTGGAGACCAGAGGTTGATATTGGGTGTCTTCTTCAATTGTTCTCTACCTTATCTTTTGAGACAGGTTCTCTCACTGAACCTAGAGTTCACTTATTGATTAGGTCATCATGCCAGTGAGTTTCACGGTTGAGGTTATAGATCTGCATCATCATGCCCAGCTTTTTATGTGAGTGCTGGGGATCCAAACTCAGTTCCTCATAATTGTATGGCAGGCTTTTACAGACGGCCTCTCTGTCATCTTTTCAATGGTCGCCTTCCTCTAAGGTGGATGAGTAAGAACCTTAGTTTTTGGTGGTCTCTCCCACTGCACAGCAGCACTGAATTTCGGATGCACGGTGACTTGGTAACTGCAATCCTTGTTCTCAAAGGAAGAATATGGCATCTAAGAACTCTGCTTTCATCTTGGGTCTTTTTTGTATGGTTGCCCTTATCTGCTATCCCAACTATGCTAGCTATGGCATACACATCCCTGTCATGTCTCCTTTCTGAATGTGTAACACATTTCCTGACCCCATGGTTGAGGGCCCTTCTCCCTCAGACCCTGGTTGGTCTTCTACTTTCTCATCATTGATGAAATCAACTGTGAATTACTGAATAATTATTTGGAGACCTGTCTTAAGGTCTCAGTTTTGTCCATTACTACTCATGGGGCCATGGACAGCCTGCATTATCCCTGTCATTATACTCTCTTCAACTATATTGCTGCAGCATTTGCGCCTTCGCAGTGTGCTGACAATGAAACAAGCCTTTGGCAGCTATGAGGCTGAACACAAACCTAAGCAGCTCTTTTCCCTCAGGGCAAAGACTATCATCTTGGGATGGTGAAAGAGAGATGAAGAAGGAGGAAGCTCTATCTTCCTTTCTACTAGTTCAATTGTAGACAGCTGCTTGCTCTCTCCACCTATCTGCCCTGCAACCCACATTGGGAGCTCAAGTTCAGCCCTAAGTCTGAGACATCCATGGCAGGGGCATTCTTTTCCTAAGTGTGATGACTCCATATCTAGCACCAGAAAATGGGAAGAGAGGACCTAACCAAACCAATAAATAAACTAATTGCAAAGGAATCCTTAACTTGGTGTGCTGCTTTGTGGTTTGTAGTATGTATTGATGAACCTTATTTAATGTTCACGCCAGCTGGCACTAATAGGCCCATAGTACAGACAAGAAAACAAGTGTAGAGTACTTCAGTAGCCTGTGAGGGCTTGAATTGCAATCTGGTCATTTGGATTCCCAACCACAGCTGCCCAACTGGGAAGCCATATAACCTTGTTAAAAGGTTTCCCTGTTACTGTGCCAAAGAGATGAACACACACACATACATATACATACACACATACACACACACACACACACACACACACACACACACACACACACACACACACAGGCCATTTCTGATCATCTTATTAGAAGAGCAAAATTTATGGATCTGGAGTTTGGAGTGTGGTTTTTTTTTTTTTTCCTAAGGAAGAGAGTATCTGTTCAGCAGGAACACAGCACCTACATGCAGTACTTACATCATACACCTGGGGACTGGTCAGACATCGAGCTAGCAAGCCACACCAGGCTGGGAGAGTGGTGGTTAGCGGGGGACCGCTGTGGGTGAGAATGGGCTTCAAGTAACTTTAAAAGGGGAATTAAGGAAAAATGGCTGCAATGAAAACATATACAAAACAGAATGCATTTTTAAAACCCAAAGAGTAATAAGTTGTCTGACATTCTACACAAAAAGCCTCCCTGCCTCCCATTTTCTCAGTACAACACAGGTAATCCTTACAGCTATAGGAACAAAAGATGAAGATATACCTCCATGGTGTCTAAGTGCACATGGGTAACTCTCAGGGTACTGATTTCTAACAGTCAGTTTAAAAATGTTGAATTAATTCAATCAAGCACAACAGTACACACCTGGAATCCCAGCACTTGGGAGGCTGAGGCAAGAGGATAATGAATTTAACCACGACTTGGGCAACACTATGAGCTTGTCTCAAATGGTAAAACCCCCAAACAAACAATCCAAACCAAGCGAACAAGCAAGCAAAAAGAACACTGGATTCATTAGAGTACATTTCTTACT
Source organism: Peromyscus eremicus (assembly GCF_949786415.1). Taxonomy (NCBI): domain Eukaryota; kingdom Metazoa; phylum Chordata; class Mammalia; order Rodentia; family Cricetidae; genus Peromyscus; species Peromyscus eremicus. The sequence goes on along the minus strand of NC_081439.1, from coordinate 2,071,262 downwards.
TACCTAATTTGGTTCCTTTAAGGAGAAGACACTGAGGTATGCTTCTAGTTGTGAATTGTTTAATGCTTTTAAATAATAGAATAACTCTTTGTTAAAAGATAGAAACAGGGTTCTGTTGGAGCTCTCTGCAAACAAAACAAGCTCTGTTCCCTGCTTTGGGCATTTCAAAGACAAGCCCTTTTTGACTCAAGCTGAGAAGGCCTGGAACAATTTCCTTTAAAAATATGTATGCAGATGTGTATACAGTTTCTTAAAGCTGTTTATATTTTAAGTTAGTAAACAAAGTAATGTGTTTCATTGTGGCATTTTCATGCATGTATGTCATTTTACTTTGTTCTTATTTGTGCCTTTCCCCCATCCTTCCTATCCTATTTCCTAAGTGGTGTTTAGGTTCTCTACCTCCCCTAAATGGCCCCTGCTTCTGCTTTCATGTCACACATATTTTATTATTCTCTACTTAAAAAATAGCTCATTTCTTTTTTAAAATCACTTTAATCAAAACTTTATTATAAAGAGCTTGCAAATAAAAAACATCACACACTAAAATACAGTTCATCAGAATGAACTTCTGCACAGTTAGAATAGCCAAAGCTATGGAGCCTCACACTGGATTTTATACTTTCACTAGAGAATATGCTTTTATGCATGTATCTATCATTATCTTTTTTTTTTTTTTTTTGGTTTTTCGAGACAGGGTTTCTCTGTGTAGCTTTGCCTCTCCTGGAACTCACTTGGTAGCCCAGGCTGGCCTCGAACTCACAGAGATCCGCCTGGCTCTGCCTCCCGAGTGCTGGGATTAAAGGCGTGCGCCACCACCGCCCAGCCGTATCTATCATTAAAACCTGGAAAAATCCATGCAAATTAGAACTAGATCCCCTGGAGCCTGAGTGATGTGGACCATCTGTAGCTGACACTCTTCTCTCAACATGCCTCTAAATTTTTCCTAATTCTTGAAGTTTATTGTCCAACTTTATTTTCCAAATCAACAATTTGGTCTTTGCTATGTACAACTATTCATTACATTGGGGGGGGGGTGTGCGGTATTTTCTGAAAAGCCTGAGGCAGGGTCTTATAAAGTCAAGGCAGGCTGGCCTTGAACTCCTGATTCTCTTGCCTCTGCTTCTCAAGTGCTGAGATTATAAGCATGCATCACCATACCCAGACATAAAACTAATTTTTAATTTCCAAGATTTTTTTTGAACTATTTTCTAATAACTTGCCCTTGTTTCATGACTGGAAAAATCTCCCATTTCTTTCTAAAGATTCTATCAGGAAATGTTTTGGGTGTTTATGGTTTTTGTTTGCTTTTTGCCTTCTAGGGCAAAGTCTCACATCCTGAAGCCCAGACTGGCCTGTAATTCATTTTGTATGCTGTGCTGGCCCGGAACCTATGTATGGGTTTATATCATCATGCCTAGCTAGAAGTTTTTCATAGTAAACATCTGCAATCATTTAATATTTCAGCATCCTCATACACTGGATACATATACTCCCTCATGTATGTATCCAGTCTCTTGGTTCATCAGGTAGGATGGGGACTCCTATTATGGTATTTAAAAACAAAAACAGAGAAGGTGACTCTGGACAGAAAAATCTGTTGTCCTCAAGATCTGTTTCCCTACTAACACCCCTCTCTGTCAAGGGTTTCTACTTTCTCTAAATGTCTAAGACTGAGGAAAAACAGCTACTAATCAATCTGTTGACAAGAAGGAACTGCTACAACTGTTCCCAACAACAGTCTTGAATAAATGAGCTAAGCAAACTGGCTAAGACTCAAGACTGCCTTTGACTCTCTTTTGTCTGCTGTAATTCCTTCCACCTTTCTTCGGCTTTTCAAGTAACCAAAAATACCTCTTTTGTGATTTCTATGACACCTGGGAAAAGAAGGGAGAGTATGTGGACACTGAGCCTTTCATCTTAAACTGGAAGCCTGTCAGCCCTATTTTAAGGTTTATGGGGGTTCTGTAAATCAGTAGAAGTCATTCATATTCAACTCAACTCCCTTCTTTTTTGAGATACGGTCGCATGTTGCCTAGGTTGGTGGCTGTGATTATTTGAATGAGAATGACCCCCATAGACTCATATATTTGAATGTTTGATCCCCAGTTGGCAGAAATGTTTGGGAAGAATTAGTAAGTGTGGCCTTGTTGAAGGAGGTGTGTCATGGGGGTGGGCTTTGAGGTTTCAAAAGTCCATGTCATTCCCAGTTAGCTCTCTCTCTGCCTCATGTTTGTGGATCAGATGTAAGCTCTAAGCTACTGCTCCAGCATACTGCCTGCCTGCCTGCCTGCCTGCCTGCCTCCTCCCTGCCTGCTGTCATGCTCCCACCATGATGGTCACAGACTCTAACTAACCCTCTGATATTCCCAATAAACTCTTCTTTCTATAAGTTGACTTGGTCATGGTGTCTTATCATAGTAATAGAAAAGTAACTAAGACAGCCTCCAACTCACTATATAGCCCAGACCAGCCATAAAGTTGCTATGGAGCCTAGGCTGGTCCTGAATTTATGTTCCTTCTGCTTAAGTGCCATGGTTACAGGTGTGCACTACCATATCATGCTTGCTCAAATTCTCTTCTGATAACATCAAAACTCATTTTTAATGGATTTGTGATGATGTGGAGGTAAAATGAATCATGGATAACTTCCTCATCTAATTCTTTAGACTATGATCACTTTAGTTTCTGTTCCCTGAATTAAGAAGTAGAAATGCCAAATTCTCTAAATTTAGATTTCGATGGGACTTTGGAGCTCACCTCTGTTTCTCTTCAAAGAGTAAATGTTTGAAGAGAGTCCTCAATCCTATGAGCTGTCACAGAAATACAACTTAAAGCTATAGTAAAATATACAATAATAAAAGTTGCCAGGCAGTGGTGGCACACGCCTTTCATCTCAGCACTTGGGAGGCAGAGCCAGGCAGATCTCTGTGAGTTCGAGGCCAGCCTGGGCTACCAAGTGAGATCCAGGAAAGGCACAAAGCTACACAGAGAAACCCTGTCTCTAAAAACAAAACAAAACAAAAAAAAAAACAAAAAGAAAAAAGAAAAAGGAGAAAAAAAGTCAACCGTTGGCAAACATGTGGAGCAACTGGAACGTTCAAACACTAGAAATGTGTGAAATAGTATCACCACCTTGGAAAACTGCCTTCTAACACTGAACCTACACATGTCTTATACACCAGCATTTTTTCTCCTAGGTACAGTCCCATTAGAAACATACACACAGTATATCAGACATGTATGTATAAGAATGTTCACAGAAGTTTTCTGCAAGTGGGAAATAATCTGATACTCATCAATAATAGAATGATAAATTGTGGGATAGTCATACAGTAAAATACTATGCAGCAATAAGAACAAATGAACTAGAGATAAACACTACATGGATGAATCATACAAATAAACCAGACATGAAAATAGGTATACACTGTATATATGTGTGATTTTATGTTATATATAAAACTGAAAAAGATAAAACTGCTAGATGTTACTAAAGTTAAAAGTTTTTTTTTTTAAAGTGGCTGTGGCTACACTTGGGGAAGAAGAATACTGCTTTATGCCAGTTTTTTGTGTTTCTTGATAGTTTAATGTTAAATGAATGTGTTTATTTTGAGACAGGGTCTTATATAGCTAAGGCTGGCTTTGAACTCATTATTGTAATCCAGGTTAAGCTTTATCTTTCAGCCCTCCTACCACCACCTCTTGAGTGTTGGGATTACAAGCATATGTTTCCATAGTTGGCTCTTAGTATGTGTATTGACTGAGAGAATTTATAATTTAGGTATGTTTCTCTTCATCTTCTATACTTCAGAAAGAGATTGCTTTAACATTTTCAATATCTTCAAAAATATTTATAATAAACCATCTACCCATTTGATCACTACATCAATACAAAGTACCACGAAGGTTTATCTGTTTTGCCTTTAATTTGACTTGACAAGAATAGGGTGTTCCCTGCATGTGGCCCTATTGTGCTAGTATAAGATTAGGTTAGATTAGTATAAGATTAGATATAATTGGCCAAATTTAACCAAGAGGAATTATCCTTACCACAGGGATGGTCCAAGCTTCCCCTCCCTTCCTAACTGCAGGGCAGGTTCCTATATAATTTTAACTAGTTTACCTACAAAGGCATCATTCCCTGGACACAAAGCTTTTGAGAGCCACATGAGTCTGCCAGGTTACAGGTTATCCACTCTACTGAAATATCCACATTCCTCTTGGCTAGAGAGATGCTCACCATGACCACCTATGGTTGAAAGATTAATGCACTTGTCCCAGGAGAAGACTGAGTATACCTGTCCCATGCACACCTTTCCTTATTCATCAGGAGTGTCACCCACTGACAATTCAACAAGTGGATGTTGTCACGAATGTCTCCTGAGCCAGGGGGAAGGCAAAAGGATACTTGTGATCAAAGCTGTACCACAGCCTGAATATCCATGCACTCTCCTGCTTTGTCCGGCTTCCTCCAACAGAATCCAGACCATCCTAGAACAAACCAGAGAAAGGGACAATGAGAGAAGGGGGAAAGGCTAGTTTTGAAACTGTACTTGTTGTGTTTTGCAGTGCTGAAGATTGAACCCAGAGCCTTGCACAAGCTAGGCAATTGCTCTCAACATGGGCTCATTCAACTACAACTTTCCCAGAGCTAGAGCTCACAGTGGATCACGACATACTACTGCAGCTTCAAAGATGCAGCTCAGTGGTAGAGGATTTATGTAGCATGCACAGGGTATTAAGTTCAATGCCCAAAAACACACACATGGAGATATATTGAGAGGCAATATTCTAGCAGAAATCAAGCAAACACAAAAGGAAAAAAATCAATTCCCAAAGTAAAATGGTCTAGTCATGTTTATGGGTAGATGAAGCCAATATTATCATAAAATCTCTTTTGGCATTTTTAATTTCCCTCCAAGTACCTTTCAGGAGTTAATTACCTTACAGTTGTGATATATTGTATACCCCAATAAAGCTTGTTTGGGGATCAGAGGATAGAACCAGCCACTAAATTAGACATAGAGGTCAGGCAGTGGTGGCACACACCTTTAATTCTGTCACTCAGAAGGCAGAGATCCATCTGCATCTCTATGAGTTCAAGGTCACACTGGGCTACATGAGAGAAACAGAACCAGGCAGTGGTGACACATGCCTTTAATCCTGGGAAATAAATGGCAGGACACAGAAAGGTATATAAGGCGTGAGGAAACAGGAACTCTCTCTCTTTAGGCTGAGGATTTCATAGAGGTAAGAACTAGTGGCTGGCTGTTCTGCTTCTCTGATTTTTCAGCTTTCACCCAAATATGTGGCTCTGGTTTTTTTTTTATTATAAGACCTTTTAAGATTCATGTTACATACAGTGGTCTCGAGCCATACAGGCCAAAATTGTGCATGGCCAACAGTAAAGATAGCTTGTGTAAAATGAATTTTCCAGGTTTTCCCAACATTGGCCTAGATAGACGACAAAGCTAAATTTCCTGGCAAACTAGCCCAAGGGCTCTTTGTGGTCCCAGCCCAGGTTTCCAGGTAACAGAACTACATATCTCTCTACTAGCTTTAGGGGCCAGTGGCCAGGGAAATAAGAGCCAGGCTAGCAATTGTGGAATCTTTATCTACTATAAAGTAGCCAGTTCCTTGTCATTCCTCTCAAACATCCTCACCACTTAATTTTCAGTATCTGTAAGATCAGGCATTCATTTGAGGTTTAAGATGTCTTTTCTACACAAGTACTCTATAAACAGTACAATTAATATAAAAATTAGATTGACTTCAGCAGTTTGAGGGTACTGCTTGGATTCTATATTGCTAGATAACAGGTTCTCAATTACAGTTGGTGAAAGACACCTATTTTTATCACCATCCTCTTAAATACTACAGAGAGAGGCAAGTCTGAAAGTGAGGAACAATCAGCGATATATACTGAAACTTGAACCAAAATTACAAGTAATTCTAAATTACAGTGAGTGTAATTCTACAGCGGTAACAAAGTTAGTTAGGGATATTTGAGAAGACGAGCATATAGAATAGCCTTCTATATGACATGAGCAAGCACTATTTAAATTCCATTGTAGGGGTCCTCTCTCCCCCTTGACTTGTTGGCCACCAGGTCAAGAGGGGAAAGAGGCAGAAGGCGCAACAGAAAGCTTTGTAAGTGGCCCAAGAGCATGGGTGGAGTCAGCCCTCCAGGAGACAGATTTCAGTGAATTGGCTCAATTTTATTTCATAGTATCAGGAATATATAGGATTGGGGAGCCTGGAGACAAACCCTAATTTATATTAAGTGGCACACTCCTATCATAAGGCTTAGTATGTGGCAGTAGGGTCCTACCACAGAGCTTCTAGAGCAAGTCTTCTTAGCAGGGATCTGTGCCAAGGATCAAGCTAAAGATGAATCGGGCATCTGGTTTAGAGACAGATTTTAGATAAGGTCAGTTATCCAGGCCCAGTGACATTCTCCAGATAAGGGCAGGTAAAAGCAGGAAGTTCTGCTGGAAGAGGGAGTTCCATGTTGCTGAGTTTATTGAGATAAGCTGCTAGGCCATGGGGAGGCTGTGACCTTTGACCAGCCAGCAATGTCGTCCAACATTCCACCATCAAAAATCATTTAAAAAATAGTTGCCATGGTATCTGAAGAATGCTTACTGATGGATATGGAAATGATCTAGCTAAATATGCCCTTCTGTGCATGAAAAATATACATAAGGAGAAACTGCACAGACCAATTTTATTTCATATGTTTATAAAAACAGGTGGGAGAAAAGGGACAGAAAATGGTCTCCATTTGCTGATAACAACTGTTTCTCTGAGTAACTGTTAACTAAGGACAATGCTAGAAAGATTTCAAAATGCTATATGACTGAGTGGAAAAGTGGTAGACGGCCTTTCTGTGGAAAAAAAAAACCTAATTATTTCCTTTGTAAGTTTTGAAAAAAGATTTATGCCTCTCTCTCTCTCTCTCTCTCTCTCTCTCTCTCTCTCTCTCTCTCTCTCTCTCTCTCTCTCTCTCTGTGTGTGTGTGTGTGTGTGTGTGTGTGTATGTGTGTGTGCTGGTACCCATGGATCCTTCATGGCTGGAGTTACAGACAACTGTAACTGAATGCCATATGGGTGCCCAGAACTAAACTAGGATCTTCAGAGCAGCAAGTACTCTTGTCTGCTGAGACATCTCTCCACTCCCATAAAATTTTACTAAAGAAAAAAACTAGGAAAATGATAAACATCATCAAGGACACTACAACCAGGGCTTCTTAAACTTTTTCTATTCATGTCCTCTTTTCACCTGAGAATATTTTACATGGCCCTGGGTACATATAAAAATCAACTACTTACTGATAATAAATCATAAACTTATCTTAAAACAGTTCTTTGATATACATATAATTTACTATTTCTAATACTAAAGATGAAATTAGTTTTCATACTAATGAGATGGATATGCTTCTTTTAATATAAATCTTGACCAGTTATTTGATACTTAAGGACACAGAGCATCTTCAACATTTTTCAGATCAGTATTTTAATATAATTAATATAGAGAATGCTGTCTCACATAAATATATACACAAAATAGAAAAAGTATTTTAAGGCTATTTCAGAAATTGGTGGAAATTCTACTGCTGTGGGATGGTCTTTCTGTACACTGTGTCACTCTCATTGGTTGATAAATAAAGCTGTTTTGGCCAATAGCCAGGTAGAATAAAGTTAGGTGGTACAATCAAACTGGAGATGAAGAAGGGCAGTCGGAGAGATGCCAGCCTGCTACCGGAGGAGCAACATGTACTAGAACACAGGTAAAGCCACAAGACACATGGTAGAACATAAATTAATAGAAATAGGTTGATTTAAGTTGTAAGAGCTAGTTAGTAATATGCCTGAAGAATAGACCAAATAGTTTGTAGTTAATAGGAAGCCTCTAGGTGATTATGTTAAAAGTGGCTGTGGGACCAGGGGGGGACACAAAAGTCTCTGGTTACATTCTACCTAATCCAAAGTCAAAATCCATGTAAATTTTTTTTGTATGAAACTCAAGGCAGCAAGTCAAACTAACAAAAGGTCACAAAGCAATATGCCTGCAACTCACAAGAAAGATAAAATGACCTCAGGTTCCACAGGAAAACTCAAAAGGGAAGAAAACTGAGTCATAAGTTACAAGTATAAAGTGGGAAAAAAAACAACAGTGCTAACTTTTTTAAATGGATGTTTAACACTTTCTAGCTCCAAAGAGATGGTGCCAGAGGCATGATTAAAGACAGGAAGAGCTTCAGTCTGCATATTGTAGCTCTGAGGAAATCAGGGCAGTTTTCAACTACTTTAGCTCACAGAAGTCATGAAAGCCCTTCCTATGGACTTGGAACAGCACAGGGCTGAGGCGGGTAGCCACTGTGGAGACAGGTGGGGCTTCCTTCCCCTAAACTTGGAGACTGGGATTCCCATTCCTTTGTTGCCCATGAAACAGTCAAAAATTGATTCTGTCACCATACTCTTCCACAATTTTCCACCAGAAGGGTGCATATCATGTCTTTAGCTCAGGTTCCTTCTAGAGCCTGGCACACTCCTTTCTTCTTCCTCTCTTACATGCATACCCCTTCCTGGTGAATTGCCAATGGTCTTTCAAGTCTCTCTGAGAAATGTTTCATAGGTAATAAGTTACTCCAAGAAGTATAGATGTGAACATCAAAGATGGTAGGTCCTGACTTGTGCTGTTCCCTGGCTTTGTGACTCTAGGCAAGTTACCACACCTTTCTGTGTTTCAAGGATCTTATTACCTAGAAAATATTAACAAGTATCTACCCTGTGGGATCATTATGGGGTTGTGATACTTACTGCAATACAACTAAGAAATACATATATTTGGTCTTCACACCACTCCCTGGCACAAAACTCCTAAAACCCTTGGGATTTCTTAATCAAAGGGTATCTTTTTTTGTTATTTATATGGAGTAGGGTTTAGTGATACTTGAACTTAAGTTATCAAGATCACTTTTAGAAGCTGAGAACTGGTTGCCAGAAGAACCAACTATGTGATTAAGAATCAACCTTTGGTTCTAACACCAACCTCCAAGAAGGGGAGGGAGAATGGAGATTTAGTCAGTCACTGACAGCCAACAATTTAATCAACCTTGTCTGTGTAATGGAACCTCAAACAAACAAAAAGTCCTTAAGGGATGGGACCTAGGGAGCTTTGTGAGATGATGGAGTTCTAAGAGAATGGTGTACCAGCAAAGGACATGGCAGCTCCAGGTAGCCCTCCCTACATGTCTTATTCATCTATTTATTCCATCTGCTTATTCATTAATTGTGTGGTTTATAGTAAACTAGTAATGGTAATCAGAGTGCCTTCCTGACCTCTGTGAGCCATTGTAGTGAATCAGAGAACCTGAGGAAGAAGTTGTGGGAGCTCCTGGTTTATTGCCAGTCACTCAGAAGTATAGGTCACAACCTGGGACTTGCAACTGGCATCTGAAATGGAATTTACATAGCCATTAGGATCATCATCTGGCATTTCTCCTTAAAGGGCTTTGAAGAAAAGAAGCTAGACAAACAGAGGGCATCTAACAGGCCAATCAGGAATTCTAAGGTCCTCTAGTCCTCAGGCAGCCTAGCCCACCTAGGCTATGAGTTCCTTTCTCAAATCTGGACCTTGAAACTCCTGATGCTCCCAAGGGGATGACAGGCCCACATGCCATACACTAGTTTAGGAGGTGCGGAGGAACTAAACCTATGTCCTTTGCTGTCCTAAGCCAACAGCAACCAGTTTAGTATCCACTGACAATGGCTGGATTAGTGTGGAGAAAAAGCAAATACATGCTTAGCATTAGAAGTACTATAAGTTCAGAGTGAAAAAGAGGTTTTTGTTTTTGTTTCATTTTGTCTTTCTTTTTAGAAGCACACATGGTCTTTAAAGAACCCAAGACAGGGCTGGGTGACGTGGTACATGCATTCAATCCCAGTGCTGAGGAGGTAGAGGTAGGCAGATCTTTGACTTTGAGGCCAGCCTGGTCTAATAATGAGTCCCAGACATCCAGGACTACAGAGTGAGACCCTATCTACCCTATCCATGAACAAATAAAAAAGCAACCAAACAAACAAAAAAAGATCCTAAGGCATTTCTGATATGTGATAATACTCACTCATCATTTTTAACCACGTGTGTTTTGTGTGTATGTGTGTGTGTGTGTGTGTGTGTGTGTGTGTGTGGGCGTGTGTGCGTGCACGCGCACACGCACGTGTAAAATATTTAGCACAGTGTAGGACATACAGAGTTTATTTCTATAGGGTGAATATGCAATTTTAAGCACACGGTTGTTAGGGGAAAATATCTAGTCATTAATGTCATTGGGCTGTCTCATACAGCTTATTATACTAGGGATTATTAATCTTTTAACCTTGTTTAATTATCATTTTAGAGCACATATATTTAGAGCACTTTTTATATATCCATTAAGTGCTTACTAAGTACTAGGCATCATGCAGGGTTCTAGACACACAGAGAAGAAAAACTTAGCACCTACTTCTTTTCAAATAAGAGCACACACACACACACACACACACACACACACACACACACACACACAGAGAGAGAGAGAGAGAGAGAGAGAGAGAGAGAGAGAGAGAGAGAGAGAGAGATGTCATGAAAAAGAAAGCTGATTCAATATTAGTTCTAGAACTAATGAATATTAATGTGTTCATGGAATTATATTTTATTCTATTCTTATATAATGTTGGACGTTTTAAAGTGCACTAATGAGAACAGCTTGCTGTTCCCCCGGGACAGACACTGGCAGTAGAACAGTGGCCACGCATATTCCTCTACATCCTAATCCTCGGAACCTGCAGGTATGTTATACACAAGGCAGAAGGGCTTTGAGGAAGGAGCTAAGGCTATCCAAGTGGTTAAGGGCAACTGCATGAGCATGAGCCCTTTTTGGACAAGGAATGTGAAAGCCAGAAGTATGTATGGAAGAGGATGTCAAGGGCCTTGCCTTGCTGTTGCTGGCTTTAAAGATGGAAGAGGGGCATGAGCCAGGAAATATGAGTGGCTTCTAGGAGCTAAGCATGAACCCCAGGAAACAAACAGAAAGGACACCGCACCTCAGTCCCACTCAGGCAGAATAGGGTGTACAGTGAGGTTCAGAAGGCCTTACACAAAATGTTACAAATTAACATATGAAAAAACTAAAGTTGACAAAGAGGAAGGCGGGAAACTATCTGGCTGAGGCCCAGTAAATTGGGTTCACACCACTGGCTCAGGCACATAAACAGTCCAAAAGATCCAAAAGTAACTCATAGCAATTATATATAATACTAAAGTGCACACTCCAGTTGGAGATTTCAGATGCCAATGAGACATGCCAATGGAACAGAGCATGTGTGGAAAAACTTGTGCTATGCAAATGTGTTCCCACTCCCACACTATGCAAATGTAAGCACCCTTCCTTAAGGTATCATACAAGCCCCAACTCTATGTAGAGCAAGGCCCCTTGAGTGTTAAACTTCCTCCCTTTTCCAGCCCATTCCCTCCCTTGGAAGTGCAGTATCTCTCAATAAACCATCTGATTCTGCTGCAACTATGTCTCTGCTCAATGCTTTGGTCAGGGATACAAAAACCTGGAAGCCCTCTAGAAATGCCCCCTAAACCCTGGTATGTGCTAATATCAGCTGGCAAACCAGTCAGGAGGTGAGATTTACATTACTAATCTCCTAAACTTTCCACTCATTCTGGAGGCACCTGAGAGGAGCCGCTCCAAATTATAGGCACAGGTAGGGCACTTAAGAACCATTTCAGTGCCTGTCACTTGAAAACTCTTATAACAGGATAATCTGGTCATAAGCCAAGGTTAGAAATTAGACCACTAAATGCAAGAAAATATTCAATTATCAAAGTACACTGTAAAATCATATACTATTCCACAGCAACTCTCTGGCAAGGACTAATAACTTAAGGGAATCTGGAATGTTTTCCTCCCCACCCCACCCCCAACAAGCATGCCTTCCTCAGCAATCCCCTCTTCCCTCATTTCCTTCTGCTCCTTTCACTTTCCCCAAGGCTGATAGAGACAGTTTGTACAGTGCGAGAAGAGTGCTATCTGGGCACTTACATCTGGTCCAGATGTAAAAGGTACAGGTTACAATCCCTGGGCATCAAAGCACTAGAGGAACCAGTTGTGCAGATAGCCATGCGGTATCAATGGTGCAGGGACCACTACTCCTTTGCACACTACTGCCTCTCTGGATTTATCTGCACTGCAGGAATTTCACCTTCCTTTCCCCAGACTCCTCCTTCTCTGCACTCTTCACTAACTGCTCTATACCTCTCTATGCTTTCCTATGTAGTGTAGACAATCCTAGCTCTCTAACAGTAGCCTCCCAGGTAGTGAGACACTTCCTTGATCAAGAAATTGGGGGTGGGGGGAGGCTACTACCTATTTTATCTATTTTCACTTTAAGTTGAATGGCATTCTGGAAAAAGAAAAGAAAGAAAAGGCCACAGCTGCTGGGGATGCTGTGAATGTGTTGCTCTGATTGGTTGATAAATAAAACGCTGATTGGCCAGTAGTCAGGCAGCAGGTATAGTGTAGGCAGGATAAGGAGAGAGGAGAATTCTGGGAAGTAGAAGGCTGAGTCAGGAGATGCTGCCAGCCGCCGCCATGAGGAGCAGGATGTAAAGTACCAGTAAGCCACGAACTACGTGCCAAGGTATAGATTTATAGAAATGAGTTAATTTAAGATATAAGAACTAGATAACAAGAAGTCTGAGCCACACAGCCATACAGTTTATAAATAATATAAGCATCTATGTGTTTATTTGGGTCCAAGCAGCTGCAGGATTGGTGGGTGAGAGAGATTTGTCCTGACCGTGGGCCAGGCAGGACCAGGAGATAACCCCAGCTACACACAGCTATTATACTAGCAAGCTTCTTCTCTGATAAACCTAGGCACTTGTCCTTTTTTATAGTCTCTCATGAGAGAAATTTTGTTCTACCAAGTTAGAAAAAAACAACTTCAGTGATACCCATAGTAAGCACTATATTCCAGTCCTGGGAAAGTTATTAGAAGACATGGTCCCTGGAGAGACACTAGGATTTTGTTCAAACCCTGGCCAAGTATGAGCAAGCCTAGAAGGGTCAGGGACTCAAAATAGTGTTTCTAAGCTGGGCAGTGGTGGCAAACGCCTTTAATCCCAGCACTCAGGAAGCAGAGCCAGGAGGATCTCTGTGAGTTTGAGGCCAGCCTGGTCTACAGAGCGAGATCTAGGACAGGCACCAAAGCTACACAGAGAAATCTTGTCTCGAAAAAACCAAAATAAAAAAAATAGTGTTTCTAACTCTCTGACAGGCTATGCTAAGTTCATCAGGTAGTATGATGGAATGGGGAGATGGACCAAAGCACCAGTTCTTCTTGAGGACTTTGCACATAAGACAAAAGGTTACCTTCCTGGACACAAGAGACCTTCCATTTTTTGTGTTTCCCCTAGACTCCTCACTACAATGCATTGGAAAAATTGGAGTAAGTTTGATCCTGATAACATAAAGACAAAGAGTCAACTATTTTACTGTAACATTGTCTATAGTTCCAATATAATCTGAGTAGTAGGGAGATTGGAATGAAAGAACCTAAACTTGATCCTGCTTAGATCCCTGAGGAGAAACAGAAGATATGGGAGGAAACTAAAAGATATGCAAACAGAATCCTGCTCAAAATCCTACTGACTGACTGCTCAGAACACACACCCCTCCCAGATCAGGAATAAAATGGTTAAGGTTACAACAACCCTAGGGAGCTATAGATGCAGGATGATGGATAGTCTGCTTGCAGCAATAAAAATAACTGTATTAAAAAACATGTTAATTATAAGATCAGAGAGGTTACTGAAGGAAAGTACAAAATCCTGCTGTATTATTCAGCAGGCTCGTTGAGACCTTCAGAAAGTTAAGGTTACACTCAACTCACCCTCCATCTACCATCTCTTTCTTTTGGATGCTGGCCAGATCCTAAGGATGCCTTTTTTCTGGTACTTTGGGCTGCCTTGCTTTTTCTCTAAAATCTCCCTCCTTGACTGACATGTGGCAGGCCTTTGTGTTAGTAACTCAAATGACATGGCATTTTTTTTCCTTTTTTCCTCTATTCTCCTCTTCTGGGCAGCTTCTGAGATCTACAGCTTGCCTTCCTTGGAATTTTTTTCTTTTTCGTCTTTTTAATATTTATTTTATGTGAATGTTTTGTCTGCTAGTACATGTATGTGTGCCATGTGTGTGCCTTGTGCCCAAGGAGATCAGAAGAGGCTGAAAGATCTCCTAGAACTGGAGTTTGGATGATTGTGAGCCACGATATAGGTGCTGGGAATTGAACCCAGGTTCTCTGGAAGAGCAGCCAGTGCTCCTAAATGCTGAGCCATCTCTCCGGTCCTGAAGTTTTTCTTTTAGGCTCTAATAAATTGTCCTTAAGCTTCTGTTTGAGTCTTAAATTTTTTTATTAATGAGACCAGGAATCCCAAGAGGAGACTCTGATTTCCATCTGATAACCACAATGGAATTCCTCAAAATTCTAATAACAAGAAGTGACTGAACTCAGATCATCAAGCTTGTCAGCAAACACTCTTACCCACTGAACCATCTTGCTGATTTAACTTAAGTACAAAGATGGTCTTATTTATATAAATCTATCAGTAGTTGTAACCTTCATTTATGTTTTAGGTTCCTTCTTTGTTTTTCTTTTAGCATTTTTGGTATAATATATACTAAATGATAACAACTTTGTCCTTTTAATTTATCCTACCGTTGGATTCTTCTTATAATTGTTCTTTTGTGTCTTGTCACATTCTCAATATGTAACCATCAGCATGTTAGCTTTTTTGGCAGCTTGAGGGATATCATTCCTGAACTCAAAAGTTAAATTGATGAGTAAAACTGTCTTCTAAGACCTTCTTGCCCCAGACATGCCAACAACAGCCCTTCTCACCCCCAGGGGGTACCTAGGTCTCAAAAGAAATGCTGGTTTGCTGGATATAGCAGTTCCAGACTAAACTTCTTGTGCTACAGGGATTCCAGCCAATCTCTATCAAAAGGGAGCCTCTCTGACAGGTAGGAGAGAGAGTGAGTTCATGGTTCTTCTTAGGCAGGGACTACACCTCTCAACAACATAGAAATAGTTACAGAAGACTTAACACCATCCTTCAAATCCCACCCCCTAAAATTCCAGGGGCTGCAGCTCCCCGAGGGGAGTTGAGGTAGGAGAAAAGGGAAAAGAAGAAGGCGTGCAAGCCCTTAAAATATTAGTATATGAAAAAACAAGCTGACAAAGAGGAAGGGTGGAAACTCCCTGCCTGAGGCTTAGTAAAATGGCTGGCACCACTGGAGGAGGCATGGAGGCACTCCAGTATAAGCCGTGGCTCCTTATAACACTCAAATATATACCCCTGGGCAGAGATTTAATGATTTAATATGTTAATGAGACATACCATACATAAAGTTGTATGTAGAACTATATGTTTAAAGCATGTATGGAAAAGCCTGCACTAAACACAAATAAGCATCTGGAAGCCCTCCAGAGGTGTCCTCCTATCCCAGTATCAGTTAATATCACAAGAGCAGAAGAGTGAATGCCAGTGACAACTTGGATGAGCTTGCAAATGTTTTCTTAGCCAAGGCTCAGCCTCACCACACTTTGATTTTGGCTCTGAAGTAGAGAATCCTGCTGAGCTCACCATATTTCTGACTTACTGAACTTTCAGCCAATGAAATGGTATCATCTTAAGGCATGAACTTAAAGGTACCTTATTATAACAGCCCCCATAGGCTATGAGAGAGCAGAAGAGCAAATAAAGTCACTTAATTTGGACCATTCTTTTGTCAAGAACCCAAGCCAACTAAGCACTTGGTGTGATGATAAGGAAGTTACAGACCAGGAGTCAAGCCTCTGGGTACCACAAGGATGATTTCTGGAGCTCTGCCTAGGGTGTCTCAAGATATACACAAGTTCCTTGGGTTAAAGTGAAAATGAAGATTCGGTTTCAGTGCAGCTGGGTGATGCCTACATTTCTAGTAAGTTCTCTCTTGACTTCCAGGCTTCTGAACCATAAGAGATAGGTCTGGCCGGGCGCTGGTGGCGCACGCCTTTAATCCTAGCACTCGGGAGGCAGAGCCAGGCGGATCTCTGTGAGTTCGAGGCCAGCCTGGGCTACCAAGTGAGTTCCAGGAAAAGGCGCAAAGCTACACAGAGAAACCCTGTCTCGAAAAACCAAAAAAAAAAAAAAAAAAGAGATAGGTCTGACCTCCTAAGGGAAGAGCAAGTAAGATTCTCTACCATGGTTCCTGCCATGACCCTGATTCATCATTCAGTCAAGCCCAGTCTTTCAGGACAGAAACCATCTTTCTATCCTGTACCTATTCCCAGAGCCTGAAAGTTCTGACAAAGTAACAGGCATTTAATAAACATCTTTCAAGTGGATGAATAAATTCAAATTACTTCAAAGTTTCTAGAAAACAAACAAAATAGGAAAAAGGGAAATCAAGGTGCCAAAGGAGGCAACTGCAAGACAAAAAGAAAAAGCGGAGGTCCAGGTCTTTAATTCCAGCACTCAGAAGGCAAAGGCAGTTGGATCTCTATGAGTTTGAGGCCAGCCTAGTCTACATAGTGAGTTCTGGGCCAGCCAGGGCTATGTAGAGAGACTGAGTCTTAAAAAAAAAAAAAGAAAGGAAGGAAGGAAGGAAGGAAGGAAGGAAGGGAGGGAGGGAGGGAGGGAGGAAGGAAGGAAGGAAGGAAGGAAGGAAGGAAGGAAGGAAGGAAGGAAAAAGAAAAAAAATGAAAAATGGGATAGGGAAAGGGATCAGTAATTTGAAGAAAGTCACTTCAGCAACTGTTTGAAGTTAAAAACTTGGGTGCCTAAAGTATCAGATTTTAGCCAGGGAGAGGTTCCAGGGACAAATGAATCCAACTTCCTCACAAAGTTCTCTGTCAATGCTACTCTAAACATCTGATTTTCAATGGTGTATACACACACACACACACACACACACACACACACACACACACACACATTTTCCTTTCCTCCACACTCCATTAGCACATCCGTTAGTGCACTGGCCTTGTTGATATGATAAAGGCAGCATTCACACCCTGCGTTGCCCAGAGAGGCCTCATCAATGAGTGATCATCTGGAAAACTTGAGGAAGGAAGTGAATGATGTGTCAGCATGTCTAGCCAACAGAACTCTCAGCTATGTCTGGTCTGGCATGAAAGCCCCTCTCTAATTGGATGAGAAGCTACTACCCCTGGGGCCAGGCAGCTTGTTTCCAGCTGAGCTTGTTTTTGTTTTGGTTGCAAAGTCGCCAAGACCTCTAGAGAAACAAAACAACTGTGTTTTCAGGTCTTGTTTTTCTTCTGAGGAGTCCAACTTGCCAGAAACACAAAGTTGGAGTCTGCCCACAATATTCATATGCTTCCTTCACAGAGCCAAAAGTTTCAGCCAACTGTTCCTTCCCATCTCCCACATGAGCTAATGGTAGCTTGTAGCTGTGACACTGTTTACAGCTTGTGCTTCTAGAAACAGCAAGGAAAACTGTCCTTATTGTTTTTTTTTTGGGGGGGGTGTATTTTTTTTTAACATCCCAACTGCAGTTTCCCCTCAGTCCTCTCCTCCCAGTCCCTCCCCACACCTCCTCTTTGCCGACAACCCCAAAAACTCCTCCTCCATTTCTATTCAAAAAAGGGCAGACCTCCCATGGATTTCAACAAAACATATTAAACTGCAGTGAGACGAGGCACCTCCCCTTCTATTAATCCTGGACAAGGTGACCCAGTATGAGTCATATGGGTCCCAAAATCTGGCAAAAGAGTCAGAGATAGCCCCTGCTCCCACTGTTAGGAATCCCACAAGAATACCAAGTTATACAACTGTAACATATATACAGAGGGCCTAAGTCAGTCCCATGCAGGCTCCCTGATTGTCATTTCAGTCTGTAAGCCCCTATAAGCCGAGGTTAGTTGATTCTGTGGGTTTTCTTGTGGTGTCCTTGACCCCACTGGCTTCTACAATCCTTCCTCCCCCTCTTCAGCAGGATTCTCCAAGCTTGGCCTAATGTTTAGCCATGAGTCTCTGCATCTATTTCAATCAGTTACTAGATAAAAGCCTCTCTGATGACTATTGGGGTTTTCACCCATCTATGAGTATAGGAGAATACTGTCAGGCATCATTACATTGACATTTTTAGCTTCAGTCCAATTTGGCTCTATCCTAGGTCTCTGGGCCATCCAGCCTCTGGGTCCTGGCACTCCAGGCAGCGCCAAAGGTGGGCTCACTCTTGTGGCATAGGTTTCAGGCAGGACCAGACATTGGTTGACCACTCTCACAATTTCTATGTCACCCTTACCCCGCACATCCCATAGGCCTGACAGACTGCAGGTTGAAGGTTATGTGGCTGGGTTAGTGTCCCAATCCCTCCACTGGTAAGCTTGCCTAGTCATAGGAGGCAGCCAGTTCAGGCTGGTAGAATTCTGCACTAGAAACTTTTAATGACTACCTCTATTTTGGGGGGGATTATAGGTCTATTTGAATTGTTTATCAGATCTTGATTTAACTTTGGTAAATGGTATCTATCAAGAAATTTGTCCATTTCTTTTAGATTTTTCAATTTTGTGGAATACAGGCTTTTGAAATATGACTTAATGATTATCTGGATTTCCTCAGTTTCTGTTGTTATGTCCCCCTTTATGTTTATGATTTTGTTAATTTGGATATTCTCTTTCTGCCTTTTGGTTAGTTTGGATAAGGGTTTGTCTTTCTTATTGATTTTCTCAAAGAACCAACTTCGTTTCACTGATTCGCTGTATTGTTCTCTTTGCTTCTAGAGCCAGTAAAGAAACTGTCTTTCTTGCAAAAAATGGTTTTCCGTCCTGTATCACATCACTATCTTTACCTGTCATTGACCATTTAGGAAACAAGGTCCAGAGAACTGCCCTTTCTAGAAGAGGAGAAATATCTGGATTCCTCCAACCTCTAACTCAAGTTTCATGACATCACCAAGCATGGAAGGTATATCAGGAAAACCACAAGAACCTAGGGTTTCATCTACAGATTAGAGGCCCACTGATTTCTCTGGTTGCTCAAGGTCATTGAATGCTCCAGGGAATGCTGTTAGTGGTTCCCTGGACCAAGAAAGCCAGGAAGATGTGTAGAAAGCCCTTTCTGTGTGGGGATTGAATTGTAGCAGGGCACTTGGGGAACCACACTGGAAGTCTGCCTATTTTTTCCATCCTGACAGTAATCTTGAATGCTTTCAAAAGGCCAGCAGAACTGACTCTGAAAATACCTCCATGACTTAATGTGAAACTTGGGAGGAGGAAGTCAAGGGAAGCTATGACACACACCCAGTTCCAGTCAGGCAAACCAGATGCCCAAGAAAGCAGCAGAAGTCACTGCTAGCCCCATCAATGTCATCTTGGAGCTGCCAGTAATCCAGTGCTTACCTGTCCTGGGTGTCAAGTCATTCACTCCACCTGAAAAAAGGCTGCTTTAGCCTCACTGCACGTATGAAATGCCAGAACTAACATGTAAGACTACTACTTCTCAAATCTTTCCATGGAAAAGTGGCAGCAAGTTCATCACTAAGTCTAACTGAAAATGCAGTGTTACCATGGCAAGACAGCTAATTAGTAAGCAGAGGGGAGCGAGAGGGGAAAGAGACCCTTTAATTCTCCAGTTCTGATTTCCACTTCTCACTCATTGGCACTCAGGAATTTCCATGTAATTACCCAGGCCACCTGAGAAATATCACACATGGGATTGTTAAAACTGTGCCTTATTATGTATTACTTGTGCTTCAGGTCTAATCCCTTTGTGGCCTATATGTATAAGGATTCCTTGATGATTATTTTCTCTCTACCCGCACTCCTTTCTCCACCTGCAAGCCAGTGAGATTTACAAAGAAGTTTCTACTTCAAGGACAGAATTTTGTGGAAAACAAAACTGAGTATCCAAGTATATACTGTCTCCAATAGCTAAACTCAGTTTCAGATGAAGCAGCTTTAAAACCCCCAAATAACACATATAGCTATTGCTGAGACACTTGGGTGTATTTATCTCCTACCATTCACATTTGACTCCCTTCTAGCCCATTCTGTCTTCTGCTCAATCAACAAACCTGCTAACTTTGCTTTGACCCAGCCTCAAGTTCTTTTCTATGGTAGATGTCAAGCATCTGTATGCACCTGAGTAGAGGCCCCAAGACTTGATGGGGACTCCTGGGGCCACACTGCCAGCAAAGTTGACTTGTACCTCTTGTTAATATTTCAGCCTGCAGGTCTTAAGAGACATACAGTAAGCAATGCTGCATGAAACCAATCCAAGCATCTCATTTAATTCTTTTTGCAGGTGCTTGAGTGCAGAGGGAGAGGCAATGTGAAACATGGAGAATGGAACTGTTTTGACTAGTAAGGAACTATGTAGATGGAATCTCTCCTCATCCTGGTAGTCAGCTGTTCCTGGCCTGTTTTACTTACAAAATGTACTACTTTCTCATCATCTGACCTTAGGTGACTCACTTAAGACTCTTAATTTTCAGCTTCTAACCTATAAACCAGAGTTTATAGTGGCAATCTAAAAGGTTGTTGTCAAGATGACAATGAGGGAAGCCAGATACAATGCACAGTATGGAGCAAATGCTCAATTTTAGCAATTTTCAAATCATATCTTTCCCAGAAAGCAACAACTTGTGACTTACCCCTTGTAAGACTTGAAAGCTGTCATTGTTAGGTGGTGGGTCTTGATCTGGGTCAACACCAACTCTAAAAGTCACCAAGGAAGACAAGGAGAAAAACAAAAAGCATTAGCTTGGACCATGGCAGCCTTGCTGGCTTAGTCAGCAACTATCTTCCCAAAGCAGGAGTGGTTAGCTTCAAGGAAACAAAGGTCATCATGCAGAAGTCAGGTCCATACCACAGCAGATCCCAAAGAGTCAGATATTATAAGTACCCCATGCCCTTAGCAAGGTCTCTGGGAAATAAGCTGGCAGCTTTCCATCTGCTTTCCTGTACCAAGCGGTCCTCACTACTGAAACATTGGGTTCCTTCTGTTTGGCTGCTTCCTCACTTCTGCCCTGAACTGCTTTGATGCTCACAATATTTTGTTATGAATCTGTAGTAAACATCTGCATGGCTACCAAGAGTCTACCATTAACATTTATTATAGCTTCTTTATTACCATCTTCCCATTTCTCCATCCCACATCTTATTTTATGATACAAATGAAGCAGTGACATCAATACCTTTCTTCTAACTTCTTGTGTGTATGCTTATACATGTGCTTACATGTGCAAACATATGTGTGTGTGTGTAGGCCAAAAGTCAAACTTAGGTGTCATTCTTCAGAAGCCATCCACCTTGTTTTTCGAGATTGGGACTCTCATTTGGCCTAGAAATCACCAATTAGATTTTGCTGGCTGCTCAGCAAGCCCAAGAGATTTGCCTATCTCCCCAGTGCTGACATCATAAACGTGCACCACCATATCCAGCTTTTGACATAGATTCTGGAGATTAAACTGAGGTCCTCATACTTGTACAGCAAACACTTCACTGACAGCCATCTCCCAAGCCTCCCTTCCCCTGACTTCTTTAGTATACATAAATGATAGAATCTCTCCTTCTTCCAAACTTGAGTCAGGCTTTTTTGAATCGTCCTCCCAACTAGGACTTAACTTTTGGGCTTCTTCCTATTGCATCACCAAGTTTTATCAAGAATCTTCTTAAACTGGTTTAGCCAGAACTCCCAACTTTGATATCTGATCCCCCTCAATAGCTGATGTCCCTGCCACCTTTCAAGTGATATCTGATCTCCATGGCCTGCCTTTAGCAAGAGTATCCCCTTATCCCTGATATTTCTTCTTGGCAAATTTCATCCATCAATCCCTATCACTCTTTCACACTGCAAAACTATATCACAGTAGACTCTATGTCAGTCATAGTAATCCTCACTAAAGTCTGCTTTGCCTTTTTTTGTGGGGAGGGGAGTACGGTTTTTGAGACAGGGTTTCTCTGTGTAGCTCTGGCTGTCCTGCAACTCACTCTGTAGTTTTAACAAGTATCACAATACTTTCTTGATCAGTATCATTAACTGGAGTCCTGGTATACTTTTAGTCCTTGTGTCCCACACTCTCATTATCAAAGATGAGCAGAGAACTCACACATTTGAGAGAACATACACATTTGAGAGCAATGAAAATAAAAGGAAAAAGACCAAGTGGCAAAAATCTACTTACAATAAATTCCTGAGAAGCACTAGGAGGAGAGTTGTCTTAGCTTTGTCATACATACCCTTCCTATTGCTGCATGCATCTGTTAATTGTTTATATCCATACCTTCCCCCATTCTGAGACAGAGCATTGTGGCACAAATAACATAGATAACATGGAGCAATGGGAGGGGAGAGAAAAATAGACAATATATGGATAGCGTCATAAAATGTAATGGAGCATCAAGCTTTCAGCAGATTAGGCCATTATAAGCTTGAAGAGGGATGCTTTGCTGTCCAGTACAAGAATGTCCTAGTCCATCAAGCAGACACTGGACTGGACATACAAAGTCCTAATTACATACTTATTTTTCTTCTTCTTCCCCATCACCTATAATACCTGGGATCTTTCTAGAGAAAAGAGACTACATGTAAGTAAGGGTAAATGATAGCACAGATAGATCCAGCCTCTCAAAGCCAACCTTTATTCTGTCCTATCACAAGCTTGTTAACCATTTGCACAAGGTATGTGCCCCTGGGAATGGGGACAGAATAAAAGGAAGCAGCTACCTCATTTTGTGTTAGAGGCAAGTTTTAGCCACAAGATGAATTCACATACCCAGTACATGTTTGCATCCAGGGCCAGGTAGTGTTCTGGACACTTGATAAAAATCCTTTACTGGACCTGGCACCAGATTCTTCACTGTGAACCTGAGACCAGATGAACTGTTTGCACTGAATTAGACAGACTTTGCTCTATGCTAGAGGCTATTCCCAGGCAGAGAATTCTGGCATCTGAGATCTTACAACTAGACCTTATCCAGTAATGTCTGAATATCAAATCTCAAAGAACTATATTTTGACATGAAAACCATTTACTTCAGGGGCTCAACTGCTGCCCGTAAGGGTCACCTAAGATCCTTAGGGCACATAAATAATCTAATGTATGAAAGTGGCTGGAGGCAATTACATTCGGAACTCCTAGCTGTTCTTCAACTCTCACCTGTTTTTAGAGCCTCTTAACATACATTCCATATAGAAACATCTTCTAGATGGTGTTCTGTAAGGTATCCATGGTAGCATTCATAAGGCCAATGGACAAGAATATACTATTATACCTTATGAAGCATCACAAAAAATACTTTGTGCCAGACAAATCTGCTGAAAGGGGGCTGCTGGATGAAGACTCAGAGGTGCAGTACAGTACCTCTCAGAATAGCAGGTGGCATGTTGTCCTCAGTCAAACCACAGACAGGCTGCTAAAGAACATAGGGTAACAGAATATGGCACTTCAGATCTGCCATTAAGAATCCCTCCTCTCTTTCTTCCTATTCCCATGGGGTCTTCATTTATCATGGTATCTCTTTCCTTGTTCTCCCACTCTGTTCCTGATCCAGCTGGGACCTCCCGCTCCCCTAAGCTCTCTTTCCCCCACCCTTGCCCTCCATTACCCCCCTTCACATCCAGTTTGCTCATGTAGATCTCATCCATTTCTCTGTCATTGGGTAATTCCTGTATCTTTTTTAGGGTCCTCTTTACTAGGTAGCCTCCCTGGAGTTGTGAATTGCAGTCTGGTTATCCTTTGCTTTACATCTAGTATCCACTGGATCAGGCTCTCTGGATAAGTGAGACAGTTGATTAGCTTGAACTATTTAGGAGGCCCCCAGGCAGTGGGACCAGGACCTGTCCTTAGTGCCTGAGCTGGCTGTTTGGAGCCTGGGGCCTATGCTGAGACATTTTGCTCCGACTTGGTGTAGGGAGGAGGGGACTGGACCTGCCTCAACTGAATCTACCAGGCTGAGCTGACTCCCCAGGGGAGACCTTGCCTTGAAGGAGGTGGGAATGGGGGATGGATTGGGGGTGAAGGCTGGGCAGTGGGAGGAGGGAGGACAGGGGAATGCGTGGCTGATATGTAAAATTAAATTAATTATTAAAAAAAAGAATCCCTCCTCTCTGCACTGAGTACTGTGCAAGAAGTTTGCTGCTTCTTCTCTTTCTTTTTTTTTTTTTTTTTGGTTTGTTTGTTTGTTTTTCAAGACAGGGTTTCTCTGTGTAACAGGCCTGGCTGTCCTAGAACTTGCTCTGTAGACCAGGCTGGCCTTGAACTCAGAGCGATCCACCTGCCTCTGCCTCCTGAGTGCTGGGATTAAAGACATATGCCACCACCTCCCAGCAGAAGTTTGCTTCTTAAAAGGCTTCTGTATTAGTACTGGTAAAGCAAACTGAATGTATATCAGCCCAGATGTAATAGGAGGCCTACAGGAAACACTGTAACATAATGAGGAAAATAAAATTAAATATAGTAAGAGCTACCAGAGGAAATTTAGCTATAGTCCTCAAATCTTTACTACAAAAAGAAAATACGTTTAACAAAATCATTTTGGTTTGTGGGCACAGGGTAGTCTATGTAGCCTTGGTTGGCCTGGAATTACTATATATACCATACCCTGAACTTGTAGCAATCCTCCTGCTTCTGCGCCCAGAGTTCTAGCAAAACTTTAAATTGATTCTATTTTAAAAGAACTACTTATAATGGCTAAGATTGATCTATTTTCACTTAAAGCACAGAAATACCAATGAGACTCATCCATTTACATTAGGCCCATGTGGCTGGGCCAGAATTCCAAACAGAGCCTAAAATATTGCATTCAAAACATTTTATGGTGAACTCAGGAAATTAGAACCGTCTTAACTTGACCACAAGCTCATGATGTTCACAGTTTGTTATGGGGAAACCTGAGAGTCTAAGTCAGTGCTATACAATTTCTGCAGTCAATATTGTACTACTTTCTGCAGTTCTCTACCTACAATATTCAGTTATAGCACCTGCTGGCCACATGTTGTCACTGAGCACCCACAGGTAATATGAGTGAGGAGCTACATTTTATGCCTTATTTTTAACTAATTGAAACTTTAAATAATCATATGTGGAGAATAAAGTGTAGATTCTAGAATAAACCCCAATTCCAGCCAGGTTTCCATATTGTCATCACTTTTTCTCTTCTTTTTGCTAACTCTCTGCTTTGTCAGTGCTAACACCCAGATTCCTGTTAGGGTCCTGTAGGGACACAACTCCAATTCCACACAATAAGTTAAACTCTCTTGAACTGAATACCTAGACAATGAAAAGATTGTTAACTTCATCAGTATGTGAAATAAGTTCCGAAATCCTCTAAAGTTCTTTATGGGGAACACTCATTATCTTAGAAAAACGAAAGATATGGGAGAATAAGAAAAGTCTTAATGTTCTGTCCTCAGTAATCACTAGTGAATGATTAAATTGCTGACTCTTCAGGAATCTGGTCACTCATGTGGTGACAAAAGATCACTCTACTGGTAACTTTAAAGTGGCACTTGGACACTAAAAAGACCTAGGGTCAGAATTCTACACTAGCTAACTGACCAAATGGGACATCACTAATAAAGGGACAGCTTGACAACATGGGCCACCTGAAACGATACAAGAAATGTGTAACAATACTTTTACAGTATTTTCTGACAAAAATGATTATTTGCCTCTTGTCATAATGAAATATCAGAAAAATCCCAATGATAGGACATTCTGTTAAATAACTATCCTGAATACTTAAAAATCAACGTTATAAGAGACCATGGAAATCAAGTGGATTGTGGAAAGAGAGTAAACAGATGTGCCAGTAAACATAAACTTTTGTTGGGTCCTATGTGTGTAAAATTCATGTTGCTTTTCTCAGATGGTGGTTACAGAGGAGATTGTTTTTAGGAGTGAACTGAGGACACCTGACTGTGAAGTAGGAAAAAAACGTGACAAATGTTAGTTAAGTGGTGAGTGCAAGTTAGTACCTGGGTATTCACTGCTCCATTCTTTCCTTTTGGGGGGAAAATTTTAAATGTCACAGTTAAGAATACTTAATGATACCTTTGATAAAGATACTTAAAAAACACCCCAGCCTATTTTCCTGTCTCTAATTAATTAATACTGATGATTTATAAGCTCATTACATTTCAGGGTCTGAAAACCACAAATTGTAAAGATTCATAATATAAGATACTAGAATTTGTAAGTACAGGTAATGGGAAACTAAAGATTCTCATAATTTTGCAAGATTTTCTTCTTGATAATTTCAGAAATGTTTTGCTGAAATTCTTTCTCCTAAAAGTAATGAACATGGAGAAAGTCTCAAGTTTATTCAGACACAGTCAATGAAGTGCTAAGCAATGCAGCCATGTTCAGATCTGGTTGTGTCACTCCCTGGAGACTTGAAGTTCTGGAGACAGTCCTACTTGACACCTGCTTTCCTTACTTGTATCAATCTTCTGTGTGGAAGGTCCAGTCTTCACTGGAGCCACTTGCTATCAACCATATGTCTGAGATGCACAGAGACTATGGGGACTGCCTGGCTCTCCCAGTCTAACTCATGGCGTCTCATGGAGGTACCAACTACTGACTTAAGTAGGAGAATTAAAGAAGGGAAATAAATACCTACTTTCCAGCTTGCCATGGCTTTATAAATGCCCCCTCAGAAGGCAGACAGGGGGCATGCAAATAAAGGTTATTTTTTCCCATTTGAGAATGTTTCCTTTGGAGTGATTTAATTACTTTTCTGCCATCTGGATGTGCCCTTGGACTAATCCCCAAGGATGATACAGAGTATACTGGGTATAACGAGGTCCACCCTTGGATCACAGCCCAGAATTAAACTGGTCTGTGTAAACAAGAGTAAAGCAATGGGCCAGGACATTTGGAGTAATGCTAAACAGCAAGAAAGAACAGACATAGACTTTTGATTGCAGATTCAGAGCCCCATAAGTCTTAGCTTTCTCAAATTCCTCGGTTTGGCAACTCTTTATAATGTATTTATCTCCTGATTGTTACATCTGGGACATTACAGAAACATGGAGTTTTATTATACCAAATTTCAGCATTCAGATAGACCTAGGCAGAGCACACTGTAACAGACACAGCAGTCTTTTCTTACAGAATGAACTGAATTATCCTTAGTTTCATTAAGAATGAGACAAATGTGGAAATTCTATACCAAATGAGAACACAAAGAAGTCAAATGGATGTGCTTTTTCAGGAATGGATAAATACCCCAAAGTTATTAACTTTCATTCTAGAATAATAATTTGCCTACCATAGTGTATATTAGTCAGCATTCTCTAGGGTCACAGAACTTATGAAATGAATCTCTCTCTCCACACACACACACCCCATATATATATATACGTATATATACATATATATACATATATATGGGGTGTGTATATATGTATATATATGTATATATATACACACACCACATATATATATATATACGTATATATGTGTGTGTGTGTATATATATACATATATATGTGGGATTTATTGTAACAACTTATAGGCTGCAGTCCAGCTAATCCAACATTGGCTAGCTATGAACGGAAAGTCCAAGAATCTAGTAGTTGTTCTGTCCCACAGGCTGGATGTCTCAGCTGATCTTCTGTATGTGCTGGAAGAAGTAGGCTCCAATGCCAGTGACTTTCTAGCAAGGCAAGAGCAAGCAGGCAAAGAGCAAAAGCTTCCTTCTTCTATGTCCTTATACAGACTTCCAGCGGAAGGTGTGGCCATATTAAAGGTATGCCTTCTTGCCTCAAGATTTGGATTAAAGGCATGTGTGTGTCTTCTTGCCTCAAGATCTGAATTAAAGGCCTGTGTTTTCCAGCCTTAAGATCAGGATCTAAGATGTATGTCTTCCCGCCTCAAGATCCAGATCAAAGGTGTGTATCTTCCTACCTCAAAGGTACAGGATTAAACTACTTCAAACCAAGCAGAAAATCTCTCACAGGTGTGCCCCCCCCATTTTTGGATTATAGTTCATTCCAGATATAGTCAAGTTGACAACCAAGAATAACCATCACAATCCATCCCTTGTCAACTTGACACACAATCATATCTCCTTATATTGTGACTAATTTCCAGATGAAAACAATAAGCAAGTTATAATAACACCTAAACATAACTATCTCACATACAATCACAAATGCATTATATATTTAACCAGGTCATAATTATGCCTAACATGATGCAACTATCCCTCATACAATCTAATATACAATATAATACAAAAATGTATTATAAATTTATAATAGGTGGCATTGTCCCTTGGGGGACATCTTTTTTAGTATCTTAAATATGATAGCCATTGATATTCTCTTAGTTGATGTTATAACATATGATGAAGTAATCAAGGAAAGAAAACAGAAATATCCATAAAAATGCATTCTTAACAAAATATGGCAGAAACATTCATGTCAATTATAATCCTCATTTCTGTAACTGGTCTCATGGCCTTAGCTGGTATTTAGAAACTACCTTCCTCTACTACCCATTCTGTATTTCCTTCCACCCTCTGCAAGCACTTCAGTAGGTCTTGATTCTTTTCCTGGAGGAGTGACCTCTATCTTCATTCCTGTCGAGTCTGTGCCCTTTGTCATCCTGCCTGGATTAGGCTGTTGTAGTTCCCCATTGACTTTAATCACAGGACACAGTAGCACCAAGAGATGCCTTAAAGATCTCCTGCACTCCAGACATAAACTTTTTTACCTCCATTGTGGAGCAGCAATCCAATTTCTCCATGGTAATCTGGATCAATCACCCCTCCTAACCCTGTTATTTCTTTACTAGCTTGTTGACTTAAGGGGATCAGAAGCCCAAAGTGGCCAGGAGGAAGCTGGTTTCCAGTTCTATAGAATATGTGTTGTGGCTCTTGGCAGGAGTGCTCACTCTCTGGAACCAAAACTTCTAGGTTGCAGGAACAAGAAGCAAAAATTTTCCTAGTAGATCCCTTTTCCATCCCTTGATTCCTGGACCCATGGATCCTGCTGGCTATGGGAGAAACCGTAATACATATTGGACACTGATTCAAAGCATTTACTGCCTTCTGGAAAACCCTGCCCTAGTCCTCCAGGCTGCTGCCCCCTAATTGGAGCTGCAACTATGTCTTCAAAAGTCCATCACATCTTTCTATCAGGCCAGCTGCTTCCAGATGGTGGGGAACGTGGTAAGACCAGTGGATTCCATGATTGTGGGCCCACTGTCATACTTCTCTGGCTGTGAAGTGAGTTCCTTGGTCAGAAGCAATACTATGTAGAATATCATGATGGTGGATCAAGCGTTTTGTAAGTCCACAGATGATGGTTTTGGCAGAAGCACATGTACCGGAAAGGCAATCCCATAACCGGAATAAGTATCTACTCTAGTAAGGACAAAGCCTTGTCCTTTCCAAGGAGGAAGTAGTCCAATGTAGTAGTAGTCTTATGTCAACTTGATTCACAAACTAGAGTTATCTGAAAGGAGGGAACCTCAATTAAGAAAGTACTTAATTCCCCTACCATGGGAGAGCTGACCCTAGCACTTGGGAGAAATGGCATCACCCCTCACTACAGGCATGGGACAGCTGGCCCCACTGGCATGGGCCTAGGAGAGCCAACTCTGCCCTTCGCCAGAGGGGCTGGTCCCCATGGCCCAGATCAACCAGCTCAGCTACCACCCACACCCACATCCTGAGCCTTGGGTTGGCCCACCCTAACAGATGCCCCATCTATGACCTGCTGGAGTGTGTGAAGGGACTGATCCCGCAGCATCTTCATGATTCAGGGCAACAACAGGATATCCGACAGGAGTTTCGATGAGGGCCCAATGATGATGGTGTGCCAGAAAACAGAGGCCTTGAACCAGGCCAATGACTCACTGCAATGAACATTTTGTGGTGGGGCTGATTGGACAAAAGCGTGACACACCGCAGCTTCCCAATGCCACTAGGATGAATGAAGAGGTGTTGGAAAGATGGAGGAGTGAAGTGGGTTTTTTTGTTTGTTTTGCTTTTAACTAATTTGGGGGGTCACATTGCAGGGATGAGGGCAGATATGGAGGGTCTGGGAGGTGAGTAGGATTGGAGTGCATGATGCGAAATTTCCAAAGAATCAATAAAGAATTATGTTTAAAATTAAAAAAAGTATTTTTTATTTAACTGGAGTCCACAGTTGAAAGACTTTAAATTTAAAAAGAGAGAGAGATTTAGGGTTTTACAGAGAATTTGGATTTTAAAAGAGACTAGATATTTTTAAAAAGACAACTTTTAAAATATTTGAATTTGTAAGGCTATGGGACTTTTTAAGTTTGTAAAATGATTTATATTGTGATGCTTTATATTAATGTGTGATCTTGAGGATGAACAGGAAAGGAATGGTTATGGTTTAACAGTGATGTGTTTGTGTGTCAAGTTGACAAAGGGTCAGTTGTGCTGGCTAGATTATATCAATTTGACACAAACTGTAGTCATCTGAGAGGAGGGAACCTCAATTAAGAAAATACCTCCATAAGATCAGGTGGTAGGCAAGCCTGTAGGGCATTTTTTAATTAGTGATTGATGGGGGAGGGCCTGGCCCATAGTGGGTGGTGCCATGTCTGGGCTAGTGGTCCTGGGTTCTATAAGAAAGCAGGCTGAGCAAGCCAGGGAAAGCAAGCCAGTAAGCAGCTCCCCTTCGTGGCCTCTGCATCAGCTCCTGCCTCCAGGTTCCTTCCCTGTTTAAGTTCCTGTCCTGATTTCCTTTGGTGATGAACATCAATATTGGAAGTGTAAGCCAAACCCTTTCTTCCTCAACTTGATTTTTGGTCACACTGTTTCATTGCAACAATAGGAACCCTAACTAACATATGTGGTTAATGGATAAAAAGCCATGAAATCTCAGAAAAATTAGAAGCATTCTATTTTAACCAGTACTTTTTGGGGATAGTGCCTGGAATAAAATCCAGGGCCTCAAGCACATTAAGCATGTATTTTACCACTAAGGCATACCTCTAGACATAAATAATTGAAAAATATATGAATAATCAAGGCTCTGGATAATTTAAGGAATGTGAGACATGGATCTTCATAGAAATCTTGAGCATCAGATTATAATCTGAATTCTCTTGTGTCCCAAGTGTGATAACTTAATACTGGCCTAAAAGACCTTCTTCCTTGAAGGCAAGACACTTCAGTAGAAAGGGTTCCTCTGCAACTCCACAAGTAAACATTTTAGTGTGTGTGCATGCACACACACATTTCAACAGTAATAATGCATGCCATTACAGCACATAGCTGTGTTATCCATACCCCATTTATAGATATTATTTCTTTCACCCTGTCTTCAGGGAGCAGAATATTTTCACAAGTTCTGAGTTCAAACTGATTTTGCATTTAATGTATCTACAGATCAGATCAGGAAGAAAACATATCAATTGGAGATCTGGAAAGGCAAGAACGAACACTGGAAGCTTTTGCTTTGCTTCTACATCACCATGCTTAAACACAATTTTATCATACACAGTTGGATGTAGGCCAAGAAACAAACTGTGTTAGTGGAAACTTGGATGAAGTTTTGTTTATAAAAACTAATGTTCTTCATGTCATCTGGACCATCATGAGAAAGTATAGATATACAAATACATACTTAAAAATACACAACACTGGCATTCAATTAAGATCAAATGAGCTATGCTCTAGTCAAGGGTGAAATTCAAAATTCTAATTATCTGTATTAATTACAAGCCTTACTTAACTAGATCAGAAGCAGGGTTTTCAGGGGAAAGTACAGATGCCTCTGAAAATAAGCTGTCCTTAACACTAAACCCAGCTGTACCAAATGAAGACATTAATTCAGGCTTTGGGGTTGAAAACACATGGTTCAAAATGTAGGCGGGAAGCACAGAATCCCAATAACACTGACACACCAATCAATATGGAGGGAGAACAGAAAGAATGATTAGAACTGATTTCCCTGTTGCCCATGGAGTGAGGAAGGAAAAAGCAAACAGCAAAGAGAAACCATTTGAGTTAGACAGAAGAGAAAAGCAAAGCCCAGTGAGTTATTTTCTTAGTAGTGTCTGCGTCACCTGAAGTACCGCCAGCGGTGCTCATTCTGGTCCTCTTCAGAGAGCTCCTCCACACCAACTCTGGGCAGCAGAAGAAGGAAATGTGAATACGATGGGACAACACAAGTACCAGGAGCTCTGGCATCTGACCTGGACCATGTCCATGAAGAAAGGCTATCTCACCTTCAAGAGAAATTCATAGTCCCTGTTTTGGTCAGTATTAGGACGGAACCTAAAGTCTTGAAAACACTATGTAAGTGCCAACCATGGAGCTGCATAACAATCTTTGCTTGTCCCCATTCTCTAAAACCCAAGAGGAATAGAGGTTGCTAAATTTAAAGCAGCAATGTTAAGAGCTAGATCAAATGAAGAATAATTGAGAATGATGTTAAACCTCTCAAAATATAACACAATAATATCAGATGAATAAATGTACAGTATATAAAATTAATCTACAAAAATTTCAGGAGTTCATCTGTTTCATAAAGCAAGATGTGTCCAT
Organism: Peromyscus eremicus; assembly: GCF_949786415.1. Lineage (NCBI taxonomy): Eukaryota > Metazoa > Chordata > Mammalia > Rodentia > Cricetidae > Peromyscus > Peromyscus eremicus. The sequence continues at coordinate 2,038,658 of NC_081439.1, read as the reverse complement.
AAAAAAGAAAACAGAAAATTGTTCCTAAACAATGAACATATTTTGGAGTATTTGTATATTTTATACATAGTTAACAGGAAGAACAAAACCCACTATATTACCAAAAAAAAAAAAAAAATACTTAGAAGACAAAGACAGCCACTTTTTTCTATATAAGCAAACCACATTGTTCACTGCTTCATTCTGAAGGCCAGGAACCCAACTCTGACTCTTCTTTTTCCTCTGAAGTCTCTGGCTTGAAGTGGCCTTTCACTTTCCTTAATGATTTCTGGATTATTCAGACAATATTAAACCTTACCATCATGCTACAATATGGTTTTATAAACTCAGCATTATTGACTTTTGAATCCACAGTAACTATTTATTTTGGGGAGCCATTCTCCTGTGCACTGTGGCATCCTGCTTTCTACTTACAGGATGCCAACAGCAACAACCCCATCTGCCCCAGGATATGGTAACCAAAAAGATCTCCAGATGTTCACAGATGTCTTCCAGGCAGCAAAATCACCCTTAGTTGAGAACACTGCACTAAATCATGTACTCTCGATGGAGTAATGTCATCCCTATGGATGTGAAAACTCGTTCCTGTGGGACATATACAAAAATAACCCCCTAAAACACATATTGGTAAGTTTGAAATCATCCAAAAGCATAAAATATAAAGAGATATAGCAGACCTCTGATTAAATTTTCACTGCAGTTAATTGGAAAAATTGAGAAATATTGTGACAGGCAATGCTCAAAATTCTCATTTCATTGTATCCCTTGAAAAATGCAAGAGATCATAACTCCTTGTAAGGTGATACTTTCAATTAGTTGCATGGTCAGAATAAGAATATGCCTTAAGCCATACTCTCTAAATTACTATAGCATATTGAAAAGCTGTAACAAATACCAGGAAAACAAGCCAGGATTTCTTTAATGTAAGATTTATTGTTGCTTGGGTGACTGTAATAATAATATAAACAGCTAAAATTTAATAAGTGAGTACCATGTATCAAACAGCATATTTAATGAGAGAATTTTTTTGGGTTTTTCTGGAAGTAGTGGTGACACCAGGGATAGAAATGAGGGCCTTGCACATACTTGGCTAACATTCTGTCATTGAGTTGTACCCTATAGCCCCTAGTGCAAGAATTTATCATCATATTTACTGTAATTACATTTTATCAACACAGTATGATTGTCACTATTTAATTGGTGAGAAAACTGAGTGTTAGAGGTGAAATGACTTGCCTATAGTCACAAAGGTAGAAATGGGCCAAGCAATGGTAACGCACACCTTTAGTCCCAGCACTTGGGAGGCAGAGGCAGGCAGATCTCGGTGAGTTTGAGGCCAGCCCAGTCTACAGAATGAGTTCCAGTACAGCCAGGATCGTTACACAGAGAGACCCTGTCTCAATAAACCAAAAACCAAAAACCAAAAAAGGTCAAAATGGTAGAGGCACAATTCCTAGACCTGTAGACTCAGGGACCCGTTATTCCTGCTAAGATACTACTTCTAAGTATAAGGTTGCATCTTTTTAAATACCAACTTACAAAACACTGTTACATAAAGAGCCCAGGGTTTCTTCTCATCTTTATTCTTTATGCTATCTTGAAGAGAATGTTATCATAAATCTCAGTCTAATAGGATTAATACCAGAGTGTTCTTACTTACCTTTGAATAATTGTATTACTTCCCTGTGGGGTGCAAAGGTTATCTGTTCATTTGGCTAGCTAGATGTATGTCTTTCTATTATGTCCCTACCCAGTCCTCACTACCACTTCATGTGTGTACTCCAAGGAAACAGTCATCATGCCAACATAATGTTTCTGGGATACATATGTTCATCTGTTGATATAATTTCATAACCCCTCTAAGTTGCCAAAATTATGTCCTTTGTGAATAACAGCACTTATTCAAGAGACAGAGAAAAATATACAGCTTGTATATTAACTAAAATATTGGAACATTTCCCATATCTTAAAATACCAATCATAAAACATTAATTTAAAAATAAAATTTAGACTTATGGACCAAAGTGGCCTGGCTTTGGAATTGTAGTTGTATTCATTTTTTTTCCTTCATAAACAGACTTGAAGTTAGTCCTGGTCAAAAAATCACAGCTAGCCAGGCATGGTGGCATACATCTTTACCTTTACTCCCACCCAGCATTCTGGAGGCAGGGGTGGGTGGATCTCTGTGAGTGTGAGGACCAGACTGGTCTGTATAGCGATTTGCAGGTCAGCCAGGGCTATGTAGAGAGACACTGTCAAAGGAAGGAAAGGAGGAAGGGAGGGAGGGAGGGAGGGAGGGAGGAAGGAAGGAAGGAAGGAAGGAAGGAAGGAAGGAAGGAAGGAAGGAAGGAAGGAAGGAAAGAAGGGAATCACAGCTAACCTCTAGTTATTTACAGTAGAATTCCAAGACCTGCCTTGGTCCTACTTCTGAGCAGCTAGATAGATGCCTTGGTCCTACTTCTGAGCAGCTACCTAACCACTCATCAGTAGTTGAAGAAATAAGGAACAAGTAAGAAAGTAAGCTCTGATTCTACTGAGTTCGCAGGGTTCAAAACACCACAATGAGAATCAGGGGATTTCTGAGTCCGTTTAAAATAAGAAACTGGTTACAGAAATTATGTGAGGCCACCAAGTGATACCATAAGCCACAAGCCAAGAGAAACTAATCACTCTCATTACCTTATTTTGGAAGGAACTTATTTTGATGCAATTTCTGTAAATGTCAGTGTCTATACTTAAACAATCACTACTTAAACACATCTGGAAAAATACAATGAGCTGGCACCATATGTATTTTTCAACAATAGTACATGTTGCTTCACTCGGGTGTCTAGGTAGAGCTGGGCACAAACAATAAAGATGGAAATAAAATATAGGAGCAGAAATCAGTAAAATGAAAATCAGATAAACAGTGTAGTAAAATAAATGGAATAAACAAGGATTTTTTTTTAAAAAAAAGCAACAAAAAATGATTACATAAAAAAAATCTAACAGCTGGGCTTGGTAGCACACACATTTAAATCCAGCACTGGAAAGACAGAGGCAAAGGTTGTGAGTTCTATGCCAGCCTGGTTTATATAGTGAGTTCCAGGACAGCTAGGGCTGCATAATGAGACTCTATATCAAACAAAAAAATAACAAAACCCCTCCTAACAAACCCCTAACAAGTCTGACAAAAAGGAAAGATACACATTATTAGGAATAAAATGTAAAAAATAATAAAACAGTGTATATTACTGCAGACCCAGAAACACCTAAAGAACAATCAGGGAATACTATATGTCTTAATTAGATTTACCATTGCTGTGACAAAACACCATGACCAAAGCAACTTGAGGTGGAAAGTGTTTATTTCTATCACAGTTCTATTTAACAGTTCGTCATCAAAAGCTTTAGGGCTGAGCAAAGTATCCCAGCATAGGCCGGGCTGAGTCTACCAGGCTGGGCTGACTCCCCAGGGGAGACCTTGCCCCTTGGAGGAGGTGGGAACGGGGGGTGGGTGGGAAGAGGGAGGACGGGGGAATTCGTGGCTGATATGTGAAATTAAGTTAATTATAAAATAAAAATATTTTTAAAAAAAGCTTTAGGGCAGGAACTCACGCAGGGCAGGATCCTGAAGACAGGAGCTGATGCAGAGGTCATGGAAGAGTGCTGCTTACTGGCTTGCTTCCCATGACTTGCTCATCCTGCTTTCTTATAGAACCCAGGACCACCAGCCCAAGGGTGACACCACCCACAATGGGCTGGGCCCTCCTCCAATGATCATTAATTAAGAAAATGTCTTACAGCTGGATTTTATGGAGGTATTTTCTCAATTGAGATTCCCTCCTCTCTGATGATGATTCTAGCTTGTGTCAAGTTGACATAAAACTAGCCAAAACACTATGAATAACAATAACTTGACAATCTAGATCAAACTGATAAATTTCACAAACTATCAAAGTTCACTCAATATAAAATATATAATCTGAATAGCCTCATCAATTATATAGTTTAAAGATTTCTGCAAAAGTAGTCTTCAGACCTAGATGGTTCCACTGGAGAATTCTACCAAAAAGTAAAAGAAAATAACACCAAGTATAAAGAAGAGTAGAGAACACATTCCAGTTCATGTTGTGAAGCCATATTACCCTGATATCTAAAGCAGACAAATGCGTGCAAAACAAGAGAACTACAGACTATACCCCTGTGAACACAGAAAAATTCTTAAGCAAGTATTCGTTCATAGAGTTAAGCAGTATTAATGCATATATTAAAATAATATACCATTAGCCGGGCGGTGGTGGCACATGCCTTTAATCCCAGCACTCGGGAGGCAGAGCCAGGCGGATCTCTGTGAGTTTGAGGCCAGCCTGGGCTACCAAGTGAGTTCCAGGAAAGGTGCAAAGCTACACAGAGAAACCCTGTCTCGAAAAACCAAAAAAAAAAATAAATAAAAAATAAAATAATATACCATAACCAAGTAGGGTTTATTTCAGAAAAGCTAGACTGGTTCAGTATTTGGAATTGATCAATGTAATCCTCCAGAGTAAAGAGCTAAACAAGAAAAAGCATATGATCACACCAACTGATGCAGAAAATGCATTTGTTAAAATCCATACCCAGCCAAGACAAAAACTCTGAGAAAATAAATATGAGGATCAACAAGATGGCTCAGTGGGTAAAGGCATTTCTTGCCAAGCCTGATGACCTGAGTTCCATCCCCAGGACATACATGGTAGAAGAAAAGAACTGACTCCCCAAAACTGTCACCTGGTCTACACATGTATGCAATGGTATGTGTGTCCTGCCACAAAATAAATAAAACATAATTTAAAAAAGAAATTAAACTAAACATGAGATAGAAATTTACTCAATCTGATGATGAGTATCTACAAAATCCTTATAAGCTATTATGACACCCAATGATGAAAGGCGATATGTCCCTTTTAATTTTAGGAGCTAGGTGAAGATGTCCATTAACACTACTTTTATTAAACATAGGACTGAAAGTCAGCCAGAGCAATAACACATGAAAAGAAAGCCAAAGGTACACTGGTTGGTTGAAAAGTACAAAATAAAACTATTTCACTTTGAATAATTATGCAGATAATTCAGAAAATTTTATCTATGTAGAAAACCCCAAAGATTATAAAAACAAAACAAAACACCTCCTAGAGCTAAAAAAGGAATTCAGCACAGTGACAGGATATAAATCTAATAAAACTTGCATGGGATTTATATGCAAAAAATGACAAAATACTAATATGAAGAAACCAAAGAAGGTCAAAATAAATGGGGAAACATACTACATTCATGAATTTGAAGACACAGCATGGCGAAGATGTTAACCTCCCCAGTTGATCGCATATAAAATACAATTCCTATGAAAAGCACAGAAAGGTTTTGTTTACTTCTATTTTATTCAATTTTTTGAGACAGGGTCTCTTTATATCTCCTAGGCTAGCCTTGAACTCCTGCCTTAGCCTCCTGATTATTGAAATTACAAGCATGCCTGGCTACAGAAAGACTTTTACTTTAGACATAGACAAGCTTATTCTAAAATTTATATAGAATGAAACTAGAATAGCTACAATTTTGGAAAAAAAGAAGTAGTTGCAATCTGTCTACCTGATGCCCAGGCATACTGTTTAACTATAGTCATCATTTTTAGAAAGTCAGACACATAAATCAATGAGCCAGAATAGAAACTGATCGCCAGATACAAAGACAATGTATTTCTGACAAATGAGGATAAGTAATTCAATGGAACAGCAGTCTTTTTATTATACCATACTGGAACAACTGGATAGCCATAGACAAATAAGATAAAGCCTTACATCTCATACAAACATTCACCAAGGACAGCTCATAGACATAAATGTAAGCTATAAAACTAAGTGTTTAACAACAAAGAAAAAAGTTTCAAGAGGGTTTGGTGAATTTTTAGACATGGCACCAAATATATGATCCAAAAAAGACAGATTACAACTCTTCAAATTATGACTTCTGATCTACGAAAGACCCTACCAAAAATACTTCAAGACCAAGCTACAAGAAAGTGAGAAAATACTTACAAACCATGTTATCTTTCAAAACATTAGTATCTAGAATAAAAACATTTCAAAAATCAATAACAACAAATAACTCCAATTATAAACCAAAACAAAAGACTCGAATAGACAGTCATGAAAGAAAAGGATGTAAGTAATAGCATGAAGAGATATTCAGCATCATTAGCCACAAAAAGAGATGCAAATTAAGATCAGGATGAGACAGCACCACACACCTATTAGAACGGCTAGAGAATGCAAAGCAGCAAGCACTACTGAGGATACCAGGAAAGCAGATCCTCACATGCCACTAATGCAGCCACTCTGGAAAACTGTTAAGCAGTTCCTTAGAAAATTAAATACTCATTTACTATCTCATCTGGCAAGCATAGTCCTGGATATGTATCTTAGATATATGGAAGACTACACTGATATAAAAACTTACCCAGAAATGTTGACAGTAACTTTATTTATAATAGTCATAAACTGGAAACTAGCCAAATGTTCTTCAAGGTGTGAATGGTTAAACAAACCCTTATACATTCATGTCATGGAGTATTATCCAGAAATAAAAAGGAACAGAGAGACTACTGCATGTACAATGGTCTATGTGGAACTCCAAGGCATTGTGTTGAATGGAAGAAAAAGCCAATCTCAAAAGATCATATGCTATATGATCTGAGCTCCTTAATTGTAAAAATGACAAAATTATAGAGATGCAGAACAAATTTGAGGCTGCTGGAGAAGGGACTGGTGAGTGTAGAAGGTAAGTGTGATAAAGGATGGAGCTAAAGACATCTTTCTGTTGGAACAATTCTTTACCTTGAACACAGTGGTGCTTGCAAAAAAACCTATATGTAATAAAATGGTATAGAACCACACACATACACACACACACACACACACACACACACACACACACATGAACCCACTTCAGCTCCTGGTATGATACGGTACAATTATGCAAGATGGAAGCACAGGGAAATATGCACAATGTATGCCCTGAACTATCAGTTCTATAACTATTTCAGAATAAAAATTATGCTGCATAGCTTTTATGCTCTGAAATATTCTGGCTCACATATCAAGGAAACTTGAGAGAGGTTTCTGCAAATTCAAATAACTCACATGACATTACCAATGATGAACAGTGAAACTGAGTCTTTTCTAAAATACTAATAATAGCAAATTTTGATCACCCATGCTCCAAAGACTCATTTTTATTTCTCTATGTTATCTATGGACAACATGACCAAATTACACGGTGAAGGGACCAAAAAGTAGACAGATCACAAAGCAGAAAAGAAGTATTACAGGAACTGTTGGTTTTCTGCTCAACAGAATTGCTCACTTCTTACCAGCTCCAGCCTAGTTGAGCCATCACATACTTCTCAGAAAGCTGCCCACATATTCTGCTCTGGGTAAGACTATTTTAATGGCCCACTTTTTGAAAAGATCATGAGGAAGTGCAAAAAAGTCAACTCTCTACTCTCAGTGGAAAATCATTTCGTTCTATTTGTACCAAATATGTTTTGGGGTTGTAAAAAGAAAAGTACTTATAAAATAGAATGAAAATGCACATGATTTAATCTGGCCCTGAACAGTAGGGACCTGGGTGACCAGACAATTCCTGAGAGGCCTGGAACTTTTATACAATTTAGGGAGCTGCTTTAAATTACTCATATAAAATCAAGCATAAATAAGAATATTTTCTGAATACATAAAAGAGAGTTTATGAATAGGATGAGAAATTATGATAGACTTCAATGTTTTCAGAAACTCCTGACAAGTTATATAATATTATTCAACATTTTCAAAAGTACATGATAAATACAAATATCACAGAGTCTGAGAACATTACAAAAGTTTGTTTATTAGTTGCCTGATAGCCAACAGTTCTTGCCTGAGGAGTCCTTTTCTGATCACTCACTGTGTCCAGGGGGTGATGCCCTCTTTGCTTTGTGTACTCAGTTGGCCCTCCACATGTACAAGCTCTGTGTGTGGGAATTCCATCAATCTCAGATTAAAAATATCCCCCAAACTGCTTCTGTACTGAGCATATAGACCTTTTTTCTTGTCATGATTCCCCAAACAATATGGCACTACAGTTGTTGACATAGTATCTACATTGTAGGAAGTAGCAAAGGCTTTTAGAAACCATTTAAAGTATTTAAGATGATGGGCATGGGTTCTGGACAAACACTACCCCACTTTTATAAGGGCCTTGAGCATCTGCAGAGTTTATTATCCACAGGGAGTCTTGGAACAACATTTTCAAACAACCAATTATATAGTTGTGCATATACTGTGATGTTTTAAGTGTTCTGTAGGTAAGGAAAAGATTAAAGAGGTTAGACAATGAGGATGTGTCTCACTGGTACAGCACTTGCCTAGCATGCTTGAAGCCTTGAGTTCTATCACTAGCATCACAATTAAAAAGCCAGATATCTTGCCTTTGTTCTTAGTTACATGATGGTGGGTTACAGTTTTTAATGCATGTTTGAAGTCTATGTTCTTATGCAACTTACTACAATTCCTGAGAATAGCAAAAAATAATGAGAAGCCTGGAACTTTTATGCATTTAGGGAGCTGCTTTAAATTACTCATAAAATTAGGCATAATTGTGAATATTTTCTGAATACGTAAAGTGAATTTTTATGAATGGAATGAGAAATAAATCATAATAGACTTCAAAATTTCCAAAAATTCATGGTAAGCTATATAGTACTGTTCAATATTTCAAAAGCCCATGATAAATACGAATATCAAGGAGTCTGAAGAAGTTACAAAATTTTGTTTATTAGCAGTCTAACAATTCTCTGTATAAGATGAACACCCCTATTCCAAAAATCTGAGTCTGTCAGAAAGTAACTTCACAGGTCACTGAATGCAAAGACTCTCGATCGTACACAGGATCAACCACCTGTCTTATCCTCATGCTACTACAAAGAACAAAGACAGTATCATCTGATGTCTCAACTTGAATGCCACATGACTATAATTTCTTTCTTCAGGTTTATATTCCCAAGGATGGACTGTGTTTTTTAATCCAACCCTTAGTATTAATGCTAGGAAGTTGAAATTCTAAACACTACAAATTTTATGAGGAAATCAGTCTTTAGCACCACAACCCTTCTTACAGATAGATGGCACAATGGACAAGCCTTGGCAAGATTTCCTGAATTCCAATCCCACCTCATCCTCTTAAAACTCTGTGACCCAGAGCAAAACCATTGCTCTGTGTCTCATTTCTCCAACTCTAAAACAGAGATTGCGGTATTATCTCAACTATGGGAATGTTGTGAGAACTATGTCTTAATATATATGCATGGAAATGCAAATGGCACCTGCAATGCAAGCATGAGTGAGGAGGACCCTGATTGTCACCAAGAAGCCCCTGCCTTGATCTGCAGTCTGAAACATACTAGCTCAGAAATGGCATAACTGGCAGTGGCCAAACCCAGGAATCCCTGCCTACCATCAGTATAAAAGCCTCAGGTAGAAGAGGCTAGTCTCTCAAATCCTGTTTCCCTCCTCTGAAGTGTGTAAGAGCTCCAACTGTCTTTGGCATTCTACAGTCTAGAGGGAAAATAAACTAAAGACCAATAGAGAAAGATATACTGCCCCCTTGTGGCTCTTTGGAGAGTGACTCTTCAGGCATTTACATTACCCAGGTGCCTCCTTAATGGGTCACAGTCACCCTGTGCAGACATGAAACTACAACAGGTGGCCAGAAAACCTCCAGTGACACAGAATACAGAGGCAGAGTTTAACACTTGGATGTAGAAGGCCCTGGAAGTACTCTGGCATAAGGCTTCATTTAATCTGAGGAAAACTGGAGCTCAAAGACATGAGGGGTCAGAGATCAGTCATTACTGGGCTATGGGTATCTGGACTCCTGCTCCAGTCAATGCCTTTTTGACTATATGGTGTTGTAAATCACAGTATAAAATCCAAATGTTCTTTACAAAATAAAATTCCTGAGTCTGTGTGGTAGTTTGAATGTAATTGGCCCCCATAAGCTCATAGGGAATGTCACTATTAGGAAGTGTGGCTTTACTGGAGTAGGTATGGCCTTGTTGGAGGAAGTGTGTCACTATGGGAGTGGGTTTTGAGGTCTTATATATGCTCAAGCCATGCCCAGTGTGCCAGACCACTTCCTGGTGCCTGAGCGATCAAGATGTAGCCCCTCTCTACTCTCAGCTCCTTCTCCAGCACTATGTCTACCTGAATGGTACCATGCATGGTGGCATGCTGATAATGGATTAAACATCTGAAACTGTAAGCAAGCCAATTAAATGTTTTCCTTAATTAGAATTTCTGTGGTCATGATGTCTCTTCACAGCAATAGAAACCCTAACTAAGACAGTCTGGGTGTGAGGACGCATGCCTATAATTCCAATGCTTGAGTAGTAGAAGCAGGAGGATCAAGGAAAAATAAAAAAATCAAACTCAGGTCAACAATCCTCTATCCTGGCAAAGCTACAGACCACACACAAAAGATGTCATGGAGCTATAACAGATGAGGGTTACATAGAAAATACCATCTCTTTTTTACACAGAAGAAAGAAGAGACATGGCATACAAATTCCTAAGAAAGCAAAACTCTATCTGCCCTAGTAAGAGCCAGCTCATCCTAGTTTCCTGTGTATATTGATAATTTTATTTTAAATTTTTTTTTTAGAATTCATTGATACTTTTATATCCTAAAAAACTCAATAGTCCAAATTTTAATTTAAAAAAATCTAAAATGCCCCCCCAAACACACACTGCTTAAACCAAAAGAATGAAAACCTTTCACAAGCACAGCCTGCACAGCACATTGAGCATTCTCAAGAACTGTGACAACTGACACATTTAGACACAAAATTGGCTTGGTTCCAAACTGACCTTATATTGAGCCATGACAACATGGGCGTGGTGCCTCCACCGATGACCCATACAGTGAAGAAGACAATGAGCAGTGTGGTTGTGAACATCATCTGGCGAGCATAGGATGCCGTGTCACGGATGGCAAGTGCAAATGCCATCGCTCCCCTCAGGCCTGTGGGGACCAAACAGGGTTAACTCTGTTAATGAGTGAACCTAATGACAATTCCTCAAATTGCATTGCCACTGTGGGGATAATAAAACTCTAGCCTCATGCTTCAGAGCCTGGCTCCTTAACCCAGGTAGAAGCTCCTTAAAAGTATGGATGATCTTCTTCTAGTTGGGAGTCTCTAGCTCAGGCCCCATTTCGAGCCCTGCCCAGATGTTCTGCTGGGGGCTCAGCCAGCTACTCCCATTCCAGACCCTGGCCAAAGAAAGCCTGCCAAGCAGCTGCTCCTCCCTCAGAGGGCCCCTCCCTGGGAGCAGCCTCATGATTTCCCCTCTTCCCCTGAATGCTTTGCTCAGATTAAACCTGGACTTTAATTTGGCTTGATTGGCTTATTGCATCAGCGGAGTTACCCACTACCAGGGGATATTTTACTTATCACTTCTTCCCTTTGGAACTGGCTTTCACAGAATTCCCAGCATGAGAAGAAAAACACAGCACCACTTTGTACAGCACATTTTAGAGTACTAACCACTCTTATTATTTAAATGATTCTCCTGCTAGTGAGCTAAAAGAAAAAGAAACTTGCATAATAACAAGCTCTCTAAGTCTTCTATCTAAGTACCACACAGTCAACAGACACGTTGGCTAAGTATGAATATGTTCAAATGCACATTTGTGAAAAACAGGGCAGTATTTTTCTTAGCAAAGGAGGGAGTACCTCATGGAAAAGTAAAAAGATAGGTTGACCTATAACAGGATTTTTGAGACAGGGTCTTATTTAGCCCAGGCTGGCCTCAAACTCAATATGCATCCAAGCGTGGCCTTGAACTCCTGATCCTTTTGCCTCCCCCTTCCTAGTTTGTGATTACAGATGTGTGCTGTAAGCCCAGTTGATTATATTTTAGTCATATTATCATTATTTATTAAATAAAATTTATTCTTTATATATATTATACACACACACACACACACACACACACACACACACACACACACATATATATATTACCTGAAAACATCATCATGTGTTGAAAATTCCAGCCAATCTTATGCCTTCTGCCCAAGTTGAGGAAGAAGGAGAGTGGGTAGATATGTGCAGCTCTACCCAAGAAGATGGCAACCTGACCACCAGGTGAGGTTAAGGACCCAATAAGTTTCCAGAATGGCACTTCAAAACACTATAGTTGACCACAGAATTTTAGGAATGCTGTGATGCCCGCAGCTGCCCAAAGAAGTCAGAATGCCTGGATTCTCCATGGAACAATCTCCCAGCAACAAAATAGGAGTCATTTAGTCAACTTTCCACTTCTTAGTTCATTAATTTGCAGCTTATAAACACATTGTTGTAGCTTTTGAACTGGTATTGACAGATTCCTTGATTTCTCTAAAACTGATCCAGAAGTAATCTAAAGTACCATAGCAAGAACAGGGACTGAACACCACACACACACTATGTTGGGCTCCACTGGAAGGAAAACAACAAGAAAGAAAAATAATTCTGGAGTCAAACTGTAGAAACTTTGCTGGGAAAAAGCCAGCAAGCTTCATTTGCAAGAAAACATTAAGGACTTCAATGCCCAGGGAGCACCCAAAAATAGAAGTGAAGAAACCTCCAGTACTCTTACCACAAAGAGATATTCATAGTCTCTGCCTATGCAGCTTAAATGTCCTTTGGGGATTAAGAAGTAGAAAAGGATGAATGTGAAAAAGGAACTCTACTGTGAAAAGCAAAGAATTCAGGGAAACCAGTCATCTTTCCCTTGCCAAGTTTAAACAGCACCCAACAGAGAGAGCTGCACAATTCCTGGTCAGAAAAGGAAACTCAGGCAGGAGCCAGCAAACAGAGAGCTTCCGCCAAGCAATGCACCAGCTGCAGGAGACACAGCTGTTTCAGACAGAAACCAGGGCCAAACTATCTTCTACTTCCTCCAGGGTAAAGTGTAAACTGTTTTCCTGCTCTTTTTGTCTTTCTTCCTTTCCTTGTTTGATTTTGTTTTTTAAAAAAAGGAAATGGGTAGTCCTTGTAATGCATATTCTATCTCAGAGGTAAAGGAAAAATCCTTAAGTGGTCAGCAACCATTTAGGATTCCCAGAGGATATGGCTCACCCAGCCAACAGGCCCTGTTCTATAAACAAGGCCTTCCTCCCACTATCTCTTCCAGTATGCTGTACAGGAAATACAAATCAGAGCAATATGCTAAGTCTGAGTGAAGAAAACCTAATCCAACAGATTCTAAGCTGTTCCTCTAGTGAATGTGTGAAGCCACTAGTAAGAACTAGGTAGGATTCCAGTACTGTCACTATCTAGCAGCTAAAAAGGGATAGCCCCCTACATTCTTGCACATGAAACAAAAATTCCAGAAGAGAAAAATACTCTTTTTAGATAACATTTTAAGAGTTAAGGATTCCCATGAGGTCTCAAAAAGGCAAAACAAAACAAAACAAACAAACAAACAAACAACAAAAAAAGACAAGTAAATGTCCAGCAATAGGAATAGGATCTTGAAATCTAGGGCCATAAAAGTTTACTTTAATAAAAAACAATAGTATCTAAGACCAAGTGAGACAAACCTTCAGCCACTGAGCCACTGCTAGGCACTCACATGCATCCTTTCTAAGCCAAGCACCCAAAGTTTCGCCTTACCAAATACTGTATCCCCAATAGCTGAAGTCAAAGAACTAGGTATTTTGTCTTTTCTTCTCCTTTCTTCTTCCTTCCCTCTAATCTTATCTGTTCCTTTTCTCTCCTCTCCCCCTCCTTCCAAACCCCCTTCCTTCTTGTTTTAGAAAAATCAAAGGAGTCTCTGCCAGCATAACCCACAGCAGCAGGGCACCCTGAGTGAAAGCATGGTCACTGTCCACACACACACACAAGGGCAGCATGGGGTGTGGCTGGCCAAGCTGGACTATGCAGTTGAAAGAGAGAGAGGATTGGAACCTTCTAGTCATTAAAATCAGGGAACTTCCTGTGTTACAGTTGACATGGCAATGGCATGTCAAAAATAATTCTGGGGACTGACATGGTTAATGACTTTTAGATATACTCAGGACAGAGCTCTACAAAAGAAATAATAGCCCATCAAGCACTAGCTTAAAACAGAAAATACCAGAGAAATGTCAGTCCTGGAAATCAAGCTTTAAGAAGCTTCCCCGCAAATATCCTGAACTAGAGCTGACCCAGTTACCCATTCAAAACAGACAATAATCAAATGATTATTCTTAGCGGTTATACAGCTTTCCCAGCAGAGGTCACCTCTCAGTCTACAATGTGGAATAAGAAAAGGATACAAAAGCACCAATGATGAAAACTGGGCTGAAAACATGCTTCTGGAAGGTGAACAGTGCCAGGCCCATATAGGAGAAGATGAAGTTCTCTGCCAAAAAGTGTAACACCTCAAAAAGCTGTATGAAGAAGGGAAGAGGAGGCTGTGAGCTCTGCACACCTCTTGCTGTGATACCTGGCAGCCCAGCAGGCTCAAGGGCCTCTCTTACCTGCTTGCTTCGACTTCTCGATTCTACTGACAGATTGTTATATGTGTAATGAGCTTGTGTAATCCCACAGAAAAGGACAGCTACAACACCTGTCAAAAGAGTTTCTAAAATAAGTGGGAAAGAAGAGGCAAGAAAAAAAATTCGACTGACACGAAAATTTATGGCAGGTGAGCCTTGCATAACCCCCCCTCCCTTACTCCTCCCTCCTTCCCTTCCTCTCTTACAGGCCCTGCTAAGCCCAGCATTAAACCTACCTGTAAATCCACAGGCTTCAGCCAAAAGAAATGTGCTCCAGGACATCAGGAAGAAAAGCGCCGTCTCCAGCAGGGGGAAGCAGTGCAGCTTAGTAAACTTGGTCACGTCAGCACCAGGTTAAGGACAGCAGCTCTGGGCATGGGCAGCAGGGACATTTGAGATCCCTATTCTTTTAACCGGAGCCCCTCTCTAAGGGCCATTCATTCCCTACACCTCCTTGGGAGGTGGTCTTATCCCTCTTTGAAATGTCATAGTGTCTGGACGGAACTTAAGAGCCCTGAACATGCTAGGCTGGTACTCTACCACTCTTTGTTGTTTCTTTCTTCCTTTTTACCATGCTTTCTTAGTTGTTTCTTTCTTCCTTTTTATCATGCTTTCTTGGTTGTTTCTTTCTTCCTTTTTGAGACATGTTTTTTTTTTTTAATGTAGCCTTGGATATCCTGGAACTCACTATGTAGATCAGGCTGGACTCAAACTCACAGAGATCCACCAGCCTCTACCTCCCAAGTGTGGGGATTAAAAGTATGCACCACCACACACAGCTCAATTTTCTTTCTTTCTTTCAACTATTTATTTTTATTGTATGTACATTAGTGTTCTGCTTATATGTATGTCTGTGTAAGGGTTTCAGATCCCCTAGAAATGGGATTACAGACAGTTGTGAGCTGTTACGTGGGTGCTGGGAATTGAACCTGGGTCCTGAAGAGCAGCCAGTGCTCATAACCACTGAGCCATCTCTCCAGCCCCGAACTCCAATTTTCAAGTAACAAAAATTAAAAAAAAAATAAGCTTTCCAGGGGCTGGTGGTGTAGCTCAGTGGTAAATGCTTGCCTACCATGTTTGCAGTCCTGGGTTTGATCACCCCACCACCACACAAAATAAAAGAAACTTTACAGTAGAATACAGGTTACAGTTATGAGAGCCAGAGCTGGAGTGCAGAGCTGTTGTTGAATTGGCACAGAGTGTCTGTCTGAGATAAGGAATAACATTCTGGGAACAGGTAGTAGGAATGGTTAAACAACACTATGAATGTATTTAATAACTTAAAATGGTGGGGTGTGTGTGTATGTGTGTGTGTGTGTGTGTGTGTGTGTGTGTGTGTGTGTGTGATATACATATGCCTGCTAAGCAAGCATGTTAAGGTCAAAGGACAACATGTAAAGGAGTAGTTTTCTTCTACCATGTGGGTTCTATGGAACCCATCAAGCTCAGGTCATCAGGCTTGGTGGTAAAAATACTTACCTGTTGAGCCATCTTATTGGTTCCTGTACTTACTAATTTTAAATTGTGTACTGAGGCAAATTTTATTATATTATCATGATTTTAAAAATTAATAACATAAGGAATACAAAGCAATTGAATTGCATGCTCTAAATGGGTGAATTGTATAGTAAATGAATTACTGTGATTTTATGAATAAATCTCTGGCTGCAGGCTTGACTGACAGGTTAGTTCTTATAGGGCTGGGAAGGCCTTAGGCAGGCCTGGGAAGACAGGCTCTTAAGGCTCCGGTCCCCATGGATCATTAAGGCCTGACCCATGTATGGGACAGGAAAAAAAAAGAAATCTATAACTCCTGGAACAGCAACGAAGTGCTGAGGTCTCCTTTTGAGAACACAGGGAATCTTCCTCCCACCACTGCCATTCAATACACCATCAACATAGATCCAACTCACAAATAAGTCCACTGAGCAATTAACCCCTCAGTACTAGGGCCTTTAAACAAAGCTATCTTGATTTGTGCTGTCTGACACAGTAGCTGCTAGCTACTTTTGGCTTCTCAACATTTAAAATGTAGTTAGGCATAGCTGAGATTTTGCAAAGAGCAAAAGATAGATATCTCAAAGACTAGAACAGAAATCGAATAGCAAAAAAAAATCTCACTAATAATTTTCCATATTATTTATACTGGTTACACATAAAATGAATGTGGTCTGTATTACATTCATTAGTAATGCCAATCAAAGAGGGTACTGTGATGGAGGATTTAGCACATATGTAGAGGGACTGCCAGCTCTTTCCATGCTTTCCTCTTTTTGTTTGGTTATTTTAAACTAAATATCAGACCATCCTTTCCTCATGGAAGGCACAATGGAAAGTCCAGTAATTCCCACCAATGGCTCTGGGTTAGTTATGGCTGCCTTAATGCTCATAGTCCCTGAACAGCAGATAGCACCAGTAGACTGAAGCTAAAGTGCTGCCTGAGCAGTGGTCACTGACGGCAAGCCTCCTCTGGGTTCCTCAGTCTCTTCATCCTCTATAATTAGTGTTCCAACTGGGCTATATATAAGAAAGGGAGAGAAGCAGCAACAGTAAGGACAATGCAAAATCTAGAGTTGAACTCACCATTTTTAAAATTTTATTTAGTATATTTTATGTTTCATTGATTTATTTCCTTCCTTTTTCATATTCTCATTTGACAGAATTTGTTTTACTTATTCTTTAACAACGTATTTGATCATATGCACCCCAACTCCCTACATCCCACTTCAAACACCCCAACATATCCCCACACCCATTTCATTACTTCTTCTTTTGTAAGTCCAATTTCCCAGTCTTTTTCTCAGATTCTTACTTAGGGGCCCAATCACTGTACCTGACCCAGCTGAGGAAGTACCACATTTCAAGAGAACAACCAATTTAAGATTCTGATCTGAAAGGAGGAACCAAGAACTCTTTCTTTCCAAACATAATATCATATATATGTGTATCCAGGCAGGCGCCAAAACTTAAAAAAAGGATATTAGAGCAGTCACAACACCAGTTACAGCTCCCATGGTAAAAGAGCCACTAAATATACCTAGAAAAATGCCAACTGACTTAAAAAAGGCAGCAGCGTCGAAAGTGTGAGTATTTAGTCCTGCTGGCTGATAGGCAACAATAGACCTGGAGTTTAAAAAGAGAGAGAGAGAAAATTTTGTTTTTGTTTTTGTTTTTTTTTTAAAAAAAGACCACCCTTGTTTTATACCACGACACACTAAACAGCCCCCTCCTTGACTATTTCACTTTCTACAGTTTTAGTTACCTGAGGTCAACCTCAATCTAAAAATATTAAGTAGAAAAATCTAGAAATAAACTATTTATAAATTGTATATTGTATATTGTTTTCAACAGCATGATGAAATCTCAAACCATCCAGCTGGATCCTGTCCATGACATGAATCACTACTTTGACTAATGTACTCACATGGTATATGCTACTTGACTATTAGTCCCTTAGAAACCATTGAGGTTATCAGACTACAGCACTTATGTTCAAACAACCTTTATTTTACTTTATAATATTTCCAAGGAAAAAAAATAGTGTTGCTGAAAATTTGGATCTGCCAAAGAAAAGCCATAAAATGTTACAAGTTATTGAATAGTACAATAATAATTTGAGACAAAGAGCTAGCTTGTTGCATAATTTTATTACACTTAAAACATTATTTTAATTGTTATACTTTATTATTAGTTATTGCTAACTTTCTACGTGTCTAATTTATATACTGAACTTTATTATAGATATGTAGTTGTATGTATGTGAAAATCATAAACAAGGTTCAGTATGGTTTCAAGCATCCACTAGGGATCTTAAACTGTATCTCTAGGAAAAGGAGGCTCACTGTAACTGATAATATCAACAAACATATAGTCTACCAAGCACTGCACAGAGCAAATACATTTAATTTAAGCTGCAGCCACCATGCTGTGCTGGTATCAGCATCCTGAATTCTGCTGAAGGACAAAGCCAGAAACATTATCCAACCCCCCTGCAGAAACAGTTACTTACGAGGATAGTACAATGGCAACAGCATCATTCAGGACACTCTCTCCAAACAGAAGAGCATAAAGATCCACATCTGCATGTAGTTCATTAAAGATTGCCAACACGGTCACTGAAATGTAGGCCCAAAGCACAGAAATTAGTTTTGGCTTCTGCCCTTAAACCACCGATTCCAGATTTATAGAGGCTATTTGCATATTAGGTGCGACAAGGTGGCTTAGTAACCAGCAAATTCAAGGACAGATGGTCTGTCTAGTAAATGATAAAAGGGAAAATGATAAGCTTCTAATCTAGATGAGGTTTGATGTGATCATTGAGTCTGATGACCCTGCACCTAAGTACACTGCTATCTGCCCTAATGCCACCATATACTGAAAATACCTTGTATAGAAAATTGGGGGGAGGCGGGGGGGGGGGGGGGAGCCACTTATATGATTTGTCTCTTTTTGTGGGTTGGCAAATTTTTAAAGATAGAAATCCTATTTTTTGACCCCAGTGTTCCCAGAACCCAGCACAGAGTTGGGGTGCAGAAAAGACTGATAAAGGCTTTGTCTGTGACAAATTACCTGTAATTATACTTGTTAGGGAATAAATAACTAAGAAAGGGTCTCTTATATAGCCCAGGCTGTCCACAACTCACAGTCCTCCTGCCTCAGTCCCCTGAATGTTGGGATTACAGACAAACATTGCCATGCCCAGTCCATATTTACACTTCTCCCTATTTTTACATTTCTGAAGCATTTAAAAACCAATGATTCTCTGGATCAGTAGTTCTGAAACTTTTAACCTCTAAACTCCTTTATATTCTAAGACCTGTGCTCCTAATACTGATATATATTTTATTGAATACAACAGAAAAATAAGTATTTGTGTATTTAAAATAATAATTAACTTTTAATGTACTAACATGAAATATTTAGTAAAAAAAAAAAAAAACAACAACTACAATTTCTGAAATAAAAACCTGAAAAGGAAGACATTGTTCTACATTTTTATAAATCCCTTTAAACTCTTGGATTAACAAAAGGCAGATGTTTCTCACAATTGTTTCTATATCTAAGGGACAGATAATACCATGTTCTTATGCAGCCTCTGGAAGACCCTACTGTACATGTGGAAGAGACGAGAGCAAAAAAGAGAAATAAGGTATTGCTGTTATTAAGAAATCAGTTTTGACCTGATGGGCCCCTGGAAGGGTGTGAGGGACCCCCAAGTACTCCCAGACCATACGCACTGAGACTTACTGCTAGAATATGGTTTCTGAACTTTAGCTTTACTGGTGTTTAGGACTAGATAATGGCTTTTCTGTGGGGGTTGACCTGTGTATCACAAGATAGTTAGCCATATCCCTGGGCCCTATCTGCAGAAGAGGATATAGAGAGAGGCCAGGCACATGCAGCCAGCTTACCTCCACAAGGCAGCAGAGGCACCACTGAAGGTCCTAGATGACCGGCTAGGACAGAAGTCATGGTACCACACCACAGGTGGGAATTCAAGATTAACATCTATTTTTGTTTAAGATGGTAACAACCAGGTTTTTTCTGGTATTTGTATCCAAAAGTATAACTACTTATGGAATTAGAACACCAAACCAAATGCTAAGTTTAGTGAGTAAGCAAGTCAATTTTCTTACCACCAACCAATTCAAGAATTTGCCAGCCCCCTTCATGCACATGTGCCATCCCAATCTAAAGCCCCCTTCACTCAAAAATAACCACTGTGTGAATTTTATAGTGACCTTTTTTCCTTTCTTTATAGTTTAATAACCCAAATTTACACTCTCTGACACTATCATCTCATTCTGCCCATTTCAAAGAAAATGGACTTTAAAAAATACCTCTTTCACTCTGCTATGTTCCTCCCCCTCCCCTTCTGTGAGCTTTTTTTTCAAGGTGCCTTATGATTTAGTTCTCTAGTGTTGGAACTTTCCAAGCCTGGGTCATATACAGCTCTTTGTAATGCCTATCACTTTCTTTCTTTTTTCTTTTGGAATCCCAGAGAGGGTTTCTCTGTGTCACCCTGTAGACCAGGCTGTCCTCAAACTCACAAGAGATCTACTTGAGTCTGCCTCCTAAGTGCTGGGATTAAAGGTGTGTACCACTACCTCCTGGCCTTTATTTTATCATCATCATCATCATCATCATCATCATCATCATCATCATCATCATCACTTTGAGATAGGGTTTCACTGTGTAGACCTGACTGACCTTGAACTCACAGAAATCCACCTGCCCCTGTCTCCCAAGTGCTGGGATAAAGACATGCACCACTACAACAGGTTGTCTATCACTTTCTTAATTTACCTTAGCATCTTTTGGAATATGAAGAAAGTTACATCCTTTGGGAAGGAGGCATATTTTCCTAGTCTGACCTCATTATTATAGCTTTCTTATTCAAGGGGTTAACTTCATTTTTCCTTATGCTTACATGCTGTTATACTTAATGAAGGTGTGTCAAGGTAGAAAAAGACTCCTTTTTCTGATGCAGTATTTGATTTAGAATATCCTCCATAAGCTCATGTATTTAAATACTTAGTACCCAGCTGGTGGTTTGGGAGAGGTTATGAGACCTTTAGGAGGTGGAACCTTGCTGGAAGTACGTCACTGGAGGCAGCAAGCTTTGAGGGTTTGCAGGCTTGTTCCACTTCCTCCCTCAACTTCCTGTGTGTATATGAAAATGTGATTATCTAGCTTCCTGCTCCTACTATCATGCCATGCATTCCCCACCATCAACGGACTCTATCACTCTAGAATCATGCACTAAAATAAACTCTGTCTTTCTTATTTTACCTTCAGCCATGGAATTATCTCACAGCAACTACAAACAACTAATAAATCTAGTTTTGCCTGGAACTGTTAAATATGGCCACTTTGTCAATACTTTCTGAGATCCACTGACTCTAGCATCTTCCATCCCACTCCAACTAGAATTTAATCTGTCTTCCTCTTAATGACCTGTCAATCAAGTCTTAGCAGTTCCTCTTTGGGGGATGGATCAATTCTTCCAGGAATATCTTTTCTGGGTTTTTTTTTAAAAGTATTATTAGTTGGGTATAGTGTCACATGCCGTTAATCCCAGCACTTGAGAGGCAGAGGCAGGTGGACCTCTGTGGGTTAGAAGCCAACCTGGTCTATACAATGAGTTTCAGGCCAGCCAAGACTACATAGTACAACTCTGTCTCAAAAAATTACTATTATTGTGTGTCACACAAATATGTGGAGGTTGGAAGGCAATTTTATGGAGTTAGTTCTCCCCTTCCATTTTTACAAGGATTCCAGGTTTTGAACTCAGGTTGCTAAACTTGTACAAGAGCCTTTACCCACTGTATCACCTTGATAGTCATTTTCCCGGTATTTCTGAGAGCCCCCATAACCTAGATCACTCACACAGCCTCTGCCCTCCTTCAGTCTCCTTGTACTCAGCAGTAAATCTGAACATTAAATGTCCCTCTCAAGTTTCAAGTGTCACCATATAGGCTAATGATATTTATTCCAAGTGGGATCCTTACTTTAGTGTGTAAACACTGGAGGGAAATTTCTGGGTTTCATAGCAGTCAATATGATCAGCACCCCCTCTTTTCCTTTGCAGAGGTGCTATTTTTGTATCCAAGCCTCACTGCTCCTGCTGGAATAGTCTGTTATTTCCTTTATGGGTGTTTTTTTTTCTTTTGCTGTCCTGCTTTTTCTATTCTTGTTAGGGACTAAAGGACATCTCAAAAAAAAAAAAACAAAAAAAAAAAAAAAAACATGCCCTCCAACATGTTTTCTTTTTCAAAAATTTTAATTCATTTACAAAAATAAACAACTAATTTAGATTTGAAGAATATCCTCTGTATCATGCATGGCATAAGCTAGTAGGAACAGGCTACATGCCTGCCAGCAATGCTTCTTAGAGGACATGTTCTTACAACACTGATGTTATCTCAAAACACAAAGTTAATTTCTTCCATTCAACCTGATGCAACAGGTTACACAATAGGGAAATCTTTAGGGATAGGACTTTTAAAAAGTTGTGTTCTGTGTTAACTTATTACATGAACTACATTTATGGCTCCTCATGCAAAACTTTGACTCTAGTACTTTACCATTATATAGTATATAAGAATTGCTTTTTTTTTTAAAATCCAGCTGTTGGAGAAAAATTAACAGTAATAATCATGAATGCTGATGACTTACCATAAAGCAGATACCATGCTAAGCATTTTGTAATTTAATTCAGTTCTTATAAAACCCTCTGAGGAGGCTAATATTACCATTTCTCTCAGGTAAGGGTAAGAAAACAAACTCTGCAATGCATGGGCTGCTCTGTACTTCAGTATTGAAATCCCCCAAATCTCAGTGATGACACAGAGAAGTTTCATTCCTCAGTTATATCATATGCCCACTGTGGACTGCTGTGGGTGGGGCTCTATCCACATCAGCTACACGGGGATTCAGGACTCAAGACTGATGGAAGCAAATAAAAATGAACAGTATCTAAGCTTGGCAATCTAGAAGCAGAAGATCCAGGGCATCAGACTCTATCAGTCAGAGAGGGTCTTAGAAGGAAACAAATGGCACACTCAAACAGCAAACTAAGAAGAACTTTAGCAGAAAAACTCTGTCTCAAACAAACAAAAACCAACAACAAGAAAAAGAGCCTTATAAGGAGGTTATTTATAAAAGTGTGGGAAGAGTACAGGGAAAACAGAAGGGAGAAGACAGTACTTGAAGCCAAAACCAGGGAACTTTCATCTACAGGTCTGAAGGCTCAAGAGCAAGGAGTAGTTATCAGAACCTGGAGTTGTATGGACTGGATCCCCTGATAGGAGCTGTTATTTCAGATGAAGAGGTATAACTGGTCTGAAGGACTCTTGTACCTCCATTTTCCTTCCAGTGGCATTCACTATAGACAAATCCAATGGGAAACCAGAAAGCAAAGGAACCTTTGACATGTTCCATATAAGTCAGCCTCTGTGGCTAAGAAAGAGGAAAGGGCAGCAGCTAAATGTGAAGGGGCAAATAGAAGACATGAAACAGCCATCAACTGTTGAAGAATTCAGCACACAGCAAAGTCCAAAGATTTGGTGGACTGGTTACTTTTCTCATACCTGTGACCTGAAAAGCACAACTTAAGGAAGGATTTATTTTGGCCCATGGTTTGATGGAATATAGTCCGTCAATGCTGGGAAGGAATGTTACCAAGAGCATGAGGTGGCTAGTCATATTGTGCCCACAATCAGAAAGCAAAGAGAGATGAACGCTGTTGTTAGCTGACTGTGCCTCTTTTCCCTGACTAATCAGTCTAGAACTCCAGCCAACAGAGTGGTGCCACCCACATTCAGGGCATGTCTTAACCCTCTCCGTTAATCTACTCTGGAAACACCCTCACAGGCATACTCAAAGGTATTCCTTATTAATGCCCTAGTATTTGTTTGTTTGTTTCGTTTTGTTTCGTTTTGTTTTCTTTTTCGAGACAGGGTTTCTCTGTAGGGTTGTCCTGGAACTCACTCTGTAGACCAGGCTGGCCTTGAATTCATGGAGATCCGTTTGCCTCTGCCTCCCAGAGTGCTGGGTTTAAAGGCATGTGCTACCACCGCCCAGCCCTAGTGTTTCTTAAACCAATCAGTGAGCAGTTAAAAGTATCCATCACATTTGACAAAGTGGAGGATTATACTATATAACTTCAAAAAGCTTTTCTGACTTTTAAACATGGTTTGCCTAAAATGCTATAGTTATTAATAGTAAAAACAATACATCATTAATTGCTCACGACAATGAAAGCATGTCTACAACCTTTAACAACAGACAGTTACATAGAACTCATACGAATCTTAACTCCTCTTTATTCCTGCTATTACCTTATAAAGCATGTCAGGAACTCTGTGGTGCAAGTCTATGCCTGACCACAGTGGGGAAATATCCACAGGAAATGGCAGCATCCAAAAGCGAATGGTATAGGGATAACAGGCTTGGAAAGTCACCTCTAAAGGAAGGGATTTGCCCTTATTTGAATGTAATCTGAATGTCCCTCAAACTTTCACATAAAATGGGTGGGTCCTCTAAGAAGCAACATTAGTAGATACTGAGGATCTTTGAAAGGTGGGGCTTCAATTAGTGTTGTGGGGGACCCTAGTCTCTCACCATTTCTGAGCTCTTGGCTTGAGATATGACCACCTGCTAAAGCATGCACCCCCACCACTGCCATCCCAGACACTTATCAGATGGCCAAACCAATTGGGAATACCTGATTTTCAACCCAAACCTCCCCAACTGTGAGCTAAATCAACCATTTCTTAGCTGGGTGTGGTTGTACATGCCTTTAGTCCCAGCACTCAGGAGGCAGAGGCAGGCAGATCTCTGAGTTGGAGGCCAGCCTGGTCTATAAAGCAAGTTCGGGACAGCCAAGGCTACAGAGAGAACCCCTGTTTCAAGAAAAACAAAACAAAACAAACAAACAAAAAATATTTCTCTTTATTAAGTTACTGTTTCCAATATTTTACTATAGTGATGCAAAGCTGACTAATACAGTATGCAACAAGACTATCCCACCTCAGCAGGACCCTTTAAAAATCACAGAATAGCTGGCACACATAGGAAGAAGACAAAACATCTTAATAACCTGATCTGTTCATTCAACTGACTTTTCACTTGTATATGAAATATTCAACTGAACACATCACTTGTATATGAAATACCATTTAATATTTGTGAATGCTCACTATAAAAGTACCCATATCACTATACACAAAATAGACTTAATTTGAAGAGTTATAAAGGGGTCTTAGGAAGAATGACCAGGTAGGTGGCATATTGGAAACACATCTCAAAGGGTGAGCAACTGGGTGGTACAACTAGAGAATTAGTTTTGGACAACTAATTTGGATCACAGATTTTAAAAATCTGCTATGCTGATTGACTCTGGGGGTGTACATAAGAAACAAGATTAAAATAAAGGGTACCAGGGTTAGGAGTGCATCTCAATTGTAGAGCACTTGCCTAGTGTGCTCTGAGTTTGGTTCTCCATAACCCCCTACAAACATGCATGGACATACAAATCAAGACTAGGGGAACCATTTCATATTCAGTCACAGGAAGAAACAGCACTCATTTTCTCTGGAAGCTGCCTACAGATACAGGAGAAGATAGAATCCTACATTTTCTTTCCTCAATGGCAGATCAATCTAAAATGACCATCTAAAGAGATGAAATAAGAATCCCATGTTACCAACCACAAGTGGAGAGGGCTCTGCTCCCACATATATGGTGCCATTTTCAATGAGAAAACCAAAGATTGATATCTTAAGTACAGTGTAATCAGGGATAAGAAGCTCTTTTTTTTTCTCCTGTCAGTCAATACCACTCCATACTAGAATTGTGTTTGATTGCTTAGGAACAAGAAGCCAATCTGATCTAGTAGTCCCCTTA
Source organism: Peromyscus eremicus (assembly GCF_949786415.1). Taxonomy (NCBI): domain Eukaryota; kingdom Metazoa; phylum Chordata; class Mammalia; order Rodentia; family Cricetidae; genus Peromyscus; species Peromyscus eremicus. The sequence continues at coordinate 2,012,669 of NC_081439.1, read as the reverse complement.
AAACCAACTCCTTGCTCAATGGGCCATAATCATCAGGTGGGCATTTATCAAAAGAGTGATAGAGTTGTAAATATGTGTGTTTTGCTGCTCAAAAGCATCTCAATGCTCTCCTGAGAGCCATTTTGAGGACTATCAAAAGAATAATACTTCAGTCTCCAAGACTCCACAGGAGAACAAACTCCCAAATCTGATCATTAAACAAACAGCTAGTTGTGGTAGCTCACACCTGTAATCCCAGCATTCAGAAGGTCAAGGCAGTAATGAGGTCAGCCTGCACTACACAGTGAGTTCTAAGTCATCCTGGTCTACAATGAGACTCTGTCTCCAAAAGCAAACAATCAAGCAAGTGCAACTGGCCAATTCCCATTTATCCCCCCACCAACACTTTACTCTGGTTTCTGTGATTTTGCCCTTCCACACCCCCACTTAGTTACTTGCTTTCAGTTGAGGGTTTTTTTTTCTTTTTTGATTTTTTTCAAGACAGGGTCTCTCTGTGAAGTACTAGCTGTCCTAGAACTTGCTCTGTAGACCAGGCTGGCCTAGAACTCAGAGATCTGCCTACCTCTGACTGCCTCCTGAGTACTGGGATTAAAGGCATGCACCACCACCACTACTGGCTCAGTTGAGTTTTAAAATAACTAATTTTGGAATTCATACAACTAAACTATATTATTATAAGTTAGTCACCCCCACACTAGTTTTGTGTAGCTAATATCTCTGATGTGAGGGTTACAATAATCGCAGCAACCTAAGGGATAACTTCAAGGCCATTTTTGTTGATACCACCAAGTCTTCACTTGGGCTTTCACAGGTACCTCGTCTTCCCTCACATCATATTAGCATTACCATTTTCTGAACATGTGTTCCATGAAGACCCATGAAGACTGATTATACATGTGTTGAGACCACTGATTATTTTACCTCCAGCCACATTTCCCCATATCTTAAATTACCCTGTTCCATTATCCTATAAACAGCCCCACCTCATCCTCAGGGAAGAGGATTTGAGACTTGGTTCTCTCACCTCCATCCTCAGCTGCCCGGTGAATAACATTCTGTTTTGTAAAATGCATAGGTTAACTGTCATACTTCACTGTAAGCATAAACGGGCCTCTTTTTAGTTTGTTTGTTGTTTGTTTTCTAGTACCATCCTCTAACTCTGTACTCAAGTTTCAATCTCTTTTATGGCAGTTTTCCAACAGCAGATTTTTAGGAGGCTAGTAATACACTTAAAACATCCTACATTTCAAAAGCTATCCATTCAAAAAGCAGTTAAAGTTAATGTTCTAATGTCTAACAAGTTTAAACTTCTAAGTTTCCTGAACTTTTATTTACATGGAACTCTTACTATGGCAATCTTCAGAGGCCAATTAAAAATGATGTAATATGGCAATGCCTTCCATTATTTTATAACATAGCATAGACACATTATATGAAAATAAACAGTTATATAGGTAATCTGGAAAAATGGGCTTTTATCCAATTAACTAAAGCAACACTAATAGTTCAGAAAACAGTATCTGTAATCTTCATCACACTCACCTCATATTACTGTTGATAGTACTAATAAGATGGTAATAATAAAGCTACACACAAACATAAATAGTAATATATGTTCAGACAGTGTAAACAGCTTTCTCAGGCTTCTGAAGAATCTATTCCTCAACAAATTCTCCTCGAAACACAGTCACAGACAGCTTAGCATTTAAATAAAGCTACCTTTCAGGGTGTTTTTTAGAAGCATGCTTGAGTAGTGAGGATCTATTATTTATCTTTTAAACAAACATTAGGAAAGCAGAACACTCTGCCTGAGTCAGATGTGCACAGAGACCAACATAATCAGCAAATGTTATGCTCAGTGCTTTGCATGTGTGGTTGCATTTAATTCTCACAAGAGCATTAGAAACAGGAACCATTACTTCTACTTTATAGATGAGGATGCTAATGGGAGAAGGGAAAGTAGGCCCAAACCAGTTGATCAGTGACTGGCCCAGTAAGAGCTTAACTCTAAGGCTAAGACTCCACAATCTCATCTTCTTTTCACAAACCAAGTTGTCTCAAGCAGCCAGTCCTTCAATACTCATTTAGAGTGTCTATGATGATATATGACGATAAGAAAGGTTACTGTATTTTGGAACACTGAGATTCTTTGGAACTACACAACTGACTAGCACCATGCTATTCAATGTGGTAATCACTAGTCATATGAAGTCACTTAATTTAAATTGTTTAATATTAAATGAAAGCTAAAGCTCAGTTCTTCAGTTTGCAGTACCCCACATTTCAAATGCTCAGTAGCAGCACATGATCAGTGGCTATCATAATGGACTGAGCAAGCAGAATATAGAACATTATTTGCAGAAAGATCTGTGGAATAACATTAATCTAGAGGACCCCTAAGAGGCATGGTCAAGTAGGAACTACCATTATCTTTAAGATTATTACTGTTCAGAATATTAGAGAGTATTTTACCCAAGTATGCTTCTGTACATCTAAGCAATAACAGAAACTTGGAGATTTTTATACCTCCATTTTGAGGACTAGACCAATCCTTTCTCCTTAAATTATTTCTAAGATGTATGGTCAGTCAATCCTCATTATCTGAAGGGAATCAGTTCCAGGAACTTCCTCATACAAACACCAAAATCTATGGATGCTGAAGTCCCTTATGTAAAATGATGTGTGTATATAAAATCTATGTGTACCATGTTGCATTTGAAAGCATAGCTAAATTGGTTGTAATAGTACAAGATAAATGCTATGTAAATAGTTGTTATACTATATTGGTTAGGGAATAAGACAAGAAAAAAAGTACACATTCAGTACATGTGCAATTGTTTTTGTTTATTTTTGAGATTGCAACTTAATTACAACATTTCTCTATTCCCTTTCCTCCTTCCAAATACCCGTCCCTACTTTCCTTCAAATTCATGGTCTCGTTTTTCATAGCCCTGAAAACATATATATGAGTAACATTATACGGACTCAAGTGATTATATTTAGGAATATATATGTATACACATGAATACATATATGCATGTGGAGTTTTTTAAAACTGCATTTGATCTGCAGTGAGTTGAATATATAGACATGGAGAGAAGACTTGTAATAACTGACATTAGAAAAAGAAATAGCTGATACTTTGGGAGGATTTTAAAAATTTATGTGTATGGGTATTTTCCCTATATGTGGGTCTCCTAGAACTGGAGTTACAGATGGTTGTGAGCCACCATGTTAGTACTGGGAATTGAACCTGGGTCCTCTACATGAGCAGCAAGTTCTCTTAACCACTGAGTCATCTCTCCAGCCCCCTGCTTTGCTTTATACATTCTAACTTGCAGTCAAGCCATCTTGTTTGTTTTTGAGGTGTGGGGGAGAAGGGCTATACATTAACTCCACTTTTAGGAAATGGTTCATCTAACAATTGAAAACTACAAAGTAAGAGATTTACAAAAATTACATCACAGTATGGTAGTTATGTACGAACTCTGCACAAAAATGTTTATAAATACAACTGTTTCCATAAAGGAAAATCATTATTCAAGCCAAATGGTATGTTTCCTAATGGAAGGTGAAGGCAAAATGCTGAAAAAGGACACAAGTCTGAAAATATGTCTACATTAGTCATTCTAAAGTGAAAGACAAGAGGGAAATACAGATAGAGATAACTCAAGTGTTCTTGAACAAATGATTCAATAAGCAAAATATGAAATAGTATTCAACCTCAAAAGGGAGGAAATCATGGCATATGCTGCACCATGGATGAACTGACAGGGCAGGATGCTAAGTGAAATGGGCCAGTGACAAAATGATAAATACTGTAAGATTTTTACATGCACAAGGAAATTATAGCAGTCAAATTCATAGAGCGGAAAGGAGAATGATTGTTGAAAGAAGCTGGATATAAAGGAAAAAGGGCAGTTGTTGCTATATGAGTTTAGAGTTTCAGTTATAAAAGATAAAAAAGTTGGGCTGGAGAGATGGCTCAGTGGTTAAGAGCACTGGCTGCTATTCCAGAGGTCCTGAGTTCAATTCCCAGCAACCACGTGGTGGCTCACAACCATCTGTAATGAGATCTGGCGCCCTCTTCTGTATACATAATAAATAAATAAATCTTTAAAAAAAAGATTAAAAAGTTCAAGAAATTAGTTGCTGAATGATACAATACTTAACACTACTGAGTCATATGCTCAGAAATTAAGATGCTAAATTGCATGCTGTGCATTTTATCAAAATAAAAACAGTAAGAAGGTATATTAGTTAATTTTCTACCACTATGATAAACAAATAACCAAGGCAACTTGTAGAAGGAAGGGTCTATTAGGGCTTAAGGTTCCAGAGGGATAAGAGTCTACTACCATTATGGCTTCTCCACGTGGCCACAAGTACTAAATGTGGTAGCTAGAGAAAACTGAAAACTCACATTTTAAACCACAAGCACAGAGTGAACTAACAAGGACATGAGGCTTTTAAAACTCTCACAGCCCACCTCCAGTGATGTACTTCCTCAAACAAGGCCACATCTCCTACGCTCTTCCAAACAGCACTAGCAAATGAGGATCACATTTTCAAGTGTCTGAGACTGTGGGGGACATCTTATTCAAACCACCACAGAAAGTAAACATATACTTCTCTTAGAAAGCAAGTCTGTTAGATCTAACTACTATTTACTTACTCTATCATCTATTAATGCCATAGTCTCTCTACTGCAAAAAAAGGTCAATGACTGCTCTGAACTTCATAAGATTTAAATAACAATAATGATCAAGCCAAATGTCTAATTACCTGGGTCAGTGGCAGAGATAATTGCTCCAAAAAAGAGACAATCCGTGTAGTAAAATTTATCAGAGAGCTGGCCCACGATCTTCATGAGTTTCACCACCCCATACATAAGATTTCTGTAAGATGATAGGCAAACAGTGTCAGGGAAAAAAATCTTGCTGACATATAAACATAATAACAGAGTGCTATTAGAACATCGTACTTTAAGGGAGATTCAGGAAAGCAATAGGCAGCTTTTACGGTTGGACACTTACCAGAAACCTAGGCAAATAGAACTTTGGCACTAAGGAATGGTTTTTGTAGTTATTATCTTGCAGAAGCATCTGAGTATTTCTTTTCCAATTGTTGCTTTTGTGTGTGCACATGGGGGTGGGGCGCTGAGAGAGAGTCTCATGTAGACTAATCTGGCCTTGACTTGCTATGTAGCAGAGGATGACCCTCAACTTCTGATCTACTCAATTATGGCCCTGAACTTCTGATTGTCTTGCCTCTGCTTTCCAAGTTGTGGAATTACAGATATAAACGACCACCACACAAAGCTTTGTGCATGTTAGGTAAACTGTACCAACTAAGTTACATCCCCAGCCCCTGAAGATTTCATTCTTAAAAGTTGTTCTCAGCCGGGCGGTGGTGGCGCACGCCTTTAATCCCAGCACTCGGGAGGCAGAGCCAGGTGGATCTCTGTGAGTTCGAGGCCAGCCTGGGCTACCAAGTGAGTTCCAGGAAAGGTGCAAAGCTACACAGAGAAACCCTGTCTTGAAAAACCAAAAAAAAAAAAAAAAAGTTGTTCTCATTAACAACTATATCAGCTGTGAGGTATGGTCTTTGATGAGTTATGAAGTTAAAGGATCTTAAGCAACTGGGTGATAGTGGAGAATGGAAGATAGAGCCTGAAATAATGTATAATAAATCACTACAAATGTAGAATTGTAAGATAGTATATCTCAAGTCATAAAAATTAGGGGGCTGGGTAAAGCTGGAGAGACTTATATTACTAATATCTCCATCAAGAAGTAGTGTAAAGAAGGTAAAGATACAACCTTATTGAAATGTCCTAATAGTAGTCCCCACTGACATACCTGGCCTCTTGCCCTCCTTGGGTGAGGCAGGCTAGCTATATAGCACCCCTCACAGTGGACAGAATGTGACATGGGACCATCAAGTTCAATATTTCAGCCTGCCTGGAGCAAACTACCTATGTGGCAGATTATAATTAGAAACAGCAATGAGTGTTGAAAAACAGCCTACAGTGTACTACACATGTGTGTATGTATCTGTGTGCATGTACCAGTAATAACAGCAATTGCAAGGGTTAAAAGAATAAAAATAACATAGAATTAACTCCATGTACACTAAAGCCAACCATTTAATGAGATTTGTGATGGTAAGGACCATGTCACTGCCTTCCCTTATGTATTTAGTGACTAGAGCAGTGGATTGGCTAAGCTGGGGGTAAAAGAATTGTTTGCACTGCAGAATGGAATCCTTATGAGAAGAATTAGCTAGAACTTAATGCTTGCCTAGTATGTTTTCAGGTGTTGCTCCAATCAGCTCAATTTCAATCCATGACAACTCTATGGAACAGATCTGATTTGCGCTTCACTGCTTATCAAAGGTTTCTTTCATGGTCATACCTTTCAAATATTTCTTGAAAGAAGACTTTCTTCTCCATTTCTTTTTACTAAAATCCTAGACCTAGGTGGTACATTTTGATCTGACAGCCTTACCTCCATCTTGCTTCCCATCATCATTAATGCATGGAACCTGGTATTCTTCAGTGATATGTCACCTCATTAAAGAGAAACTCCAAGACCCTCCTTTTAAAGAATAGAGTAGAAGGTCCTTGCCTTGCCTTTTTCTCAGCTTTCCAACTAATTTTTTAAAGTTAAAGTTCTTACTACATTCAGATTTGCTTGGGCATTTTTTAAAATATCACCTTCCTACTCCAAGATCCCATCCAAGGTACCACATGGCATTTGGTCATTAAATCTCCTGGTCTCCTTTTGGTTGTGACAGTTTCTCATCCACTACTTGTTTTTGATGACCTTGGCAATTTTGAGCAATGCTGATCAGAAAGTTTGCAGGGTACCCTTCAGTTGAGATTTCTTTGGCTTTTTCTCCAGACAAAGGTGATATGTTTGGGGTAAATGGCCAGGGAGGTAAAGTGCCCTTCTTAGCACAAATCTCAAGGATATATAATAGCAACAAGGCTTGTAGTATCTTCCATGTTCTCTACTTTTCAGCTACTCTCTTCTTCCCCTACTTTCTGCACCATACTCTTTATAAGAAGCTACAACATACAGCCCACAGTCAAAGCTAGGTTGGGATGAAGATCTGGGGATGGTGTGACTAAGTTCTACCACTTTGAAGGGATGTATCTATAACACTTTCTACAATCTGGCCACTGAAATGTGTCTCTCATTTATTTCTTCATTAAATCATCTATGTATGGGCTCAGGAATATTTATTTTATACTCTATATGATAATCTAATAGAAAGTTATTTATTTTGTTATGTTTCAGCCACTTATGGGCTCTGTCTATGGTGAGAACTTCCAGGTTGGCTTTTGGGTTACTTTGACATGTCTTGTATCTTTATGGTTGTCTGTCTTTTGAGCATTTCCTTACTTTCTGATATTAAAAGATGCTCCATCTTCATGTAAGTTTCCTGTTCCAGCCCTAGAATAAGGGGCACTGGTTCTTTTTTTTTTAATCAGAGAATGCTATAAGAAATTATGATCTAGTAATTTTAGTTCAGTTTAATCATTCTTAATTTAAATTTAATGCACACATGTAGCTAACAACTACCATACTAGAAAGGATAACTCTGTATCCTAACTGCCATCCTCACACAACATTAAAATCCTGCTTTGTGCACCATATTGGTGAATCTCATTCCTTTGGGTAGTATGTTAGACTGGTTATACAACAAAGAATCACTTACCCAATAATGAAGCAGGAAACAGCCGTCCCCAAAAAGGCATAGGCCAGAATCGATCCAAGATTTCTGAAAAAGTGTCTCTGAATGAAACAATAAATAGGGATTATAGTAATTCTTGTCAGCAAGCCAAAAAAAATCAAACATATAAACAAAAACTTCACATTAAAAGACTCTAAAACCTAGTATGCTATACTGTTTATATATCTAGTAATATCAGTAGTCAATCACAAATAATGCTATTCAGCCTTAAACGTCATGATTTTAAAATATCCTCTGCACTGTCAATCACTGAGCAAGTTACCAAGAACCTGATACATTTCAAACAAAACAATTCTGGCTAATTATAATTAACTGTATTAAGTGTATGTATATGCACACACATGCACACACACACACACACACACACACACACACACACACACACACACACATATATATATATATATATATATATATATATATATATATATATATATTTCCTGCTCTAGTGGAATCTTAGAAGATCATTTAAGATGTAAGCCTGAAACAAATAAATGGGAAAGTGTCATCTGAGAAACTTTCTACTTAATTTGATTCCTAAATACATGTTCATGGGACTTGAGATATTTCCTTATATTCATCTGGCTTACTCTTCAGAGCCTGAAAAAGACAGACAATAGAGATGGGAATGGAGAAATGAGAATGGCAATGAATTCAATTCAAGATGATCAAGTTTGTACAGAAAAAGCTTACAACCAATGTTAAAATGTAGTGATTATTCAGAAAGTTGCAAGACTACAATATCCCTTTGATGGGGTTCTGCATATTCAAAAGCTACCTTCAAAATGAACACCACAAACACATATGCACATAAACTCACTTCTTACAGGTCCATAGGGTCTCCTGATGTGGGTGGAGGAAGGTTATGCCTGTTCTTAAGATCTTTTACCAACAGGCAAAAGCAATTCCTATTTGAGATTCAGAACTACTTAATAAAAAACAGACAAGCAAAATCCTCCAAACACCCTAATTAAACAAGGATCATCAAAACCTTAGCCACTATTTTTAAAGGTAACAAAGACCCAGAATGCCAGCTGAGCAACATCAGGAAAAGAGAGCACAGTGGCACCGGGCCATATGAGCAAAGGACTGCAGCTGTCATCTGCCCTGTGTCTCAAAGGGTCCAAGATCCTGTTTCTCATCTTTCCACAATGCTTGCCCCTCTGAGGCTCAGATGTCAAAAAGAATATTTACTGCTCATAAATGACTTGCTCAGTAAGTGAACTACTCAGAAGAGAATCCTTCAAGGGCATGTCATGCCAACAGTCACCACATGAAGATGCTGCCTGAACAGAGCATGAACATATTATACTTGACTCTGTCTTAAGTCTTTTTTTTTAAGCTATTGCATTTATACAGCAAGATTTGGGGGTAGAGGTTAGATTTCAAAAATAACAACTGTAATTCCCATTAAACCACCATTAAAGAGGCTGGTAAGATAGCTCAGTAGGTTTTGGCACTTTTCACCATCCTGATGACCCAAGTTCAATCTCTGAGACCTCCACTGTGGAAGGAGAGAACTGATACCATCACCCTCCCTACAAGTTGTCCTCTGACTTCTACTTCTACATCACAGCATGCATGCATTTACATACACACGTGCAGGCATCCAAAGTAAATAAAAGTATAATGATTTTTTTCTTTTGGTTTTTCCGAGACTGGATTTCTCTGTGTAACAGCCTTGGCTGTCCTGAAAATAGCTCTGTAGACCAGGCTGGCCTTGAACTCACAGAGATCCACCTGCCTCTTCCTCCCAAGTGCTGGGATTAAAGGCATGCGCCACCACCACCACCACCAAGCTATAATGATTTTTTTAAGTTCCATTAAGGGCTTATATGAGGAAATGCTAGGACCAATGCCATTCAGATGACATATCCATATATAAATTGCAATCTCACATACACACTTGTGTTTTGTACTCAGTGTTGGAACATGGTCTAAGAATGGAGCTGTGTGAAAAGAATTCTGAGAGCTTGTGAGATAACTCCAAGAAAACAGGACAAGAGTCTTGTGACCTCTGTTCCTTCTAAACATTGGTTTGTTCTTGGAATGTGCTTTTGTGCCCCTCCCAGGTGTAGTAAACAGGAGTGGGTTTACTTCAGATTATCCATTATCTTACTTTTGTTATTCAAAAAAATTTTTCCAAGCATGGCCTATCCTTGAATTTGTATATAGCTTGAAGTCATGTAAACTTTGCTCATGTGACCTTGCTTAACTGTCTTAGTTAAGGTTACTATTGCTGCAATGAAACACCATGAGCAAAGTAAATTGGAGAGGAAAGGGTTTACTTTGCTCACTGTTCCATATAACAGTTCATCATTAAAAGCAGTTAGGGCAGAAATTCATACAGGGCAAGAACCTGGAGGTAGGAGCTGATGCAGAGGCCATGGAGGGGTGCTGCTTACTGGTTTGCTTCCCCTGGCTTGCTCTGTTTGCTTTCTTATAGAGTCCAGGACCACCAGTCCAGGGGTGGCCCCTCCCACAATGGACTGGGCCCTCCCAGTATTGATCACTACTTTAGAAAATGCCTTATGCTGGATCTTATGGAGGCATTTTCTTAATCAAGGTTATCTCCTTTTAGATAACTCTAGCTTGTGTCAAGTTAGCATAATATTATCCAGCAGGTTAACCCTCAGAACATAAATTATCTGATGCTCTAATAAAGTTGGCTGTTGCATGAGACTTTAGTCTGTCTCATTTTTAGGCTCCATTCTCCCAGGTTCACACTGCCAACTAGAGTAGGAACACTCAGCTTTCCTATGGGCAATTATTCCCAGGGCTAATAGAAACACTGATTAGATGAATTGACATTTATAATATTAGCTAAAGCACAAAAATCAGAAATGTAAATCTACAAAAATGCATTCATAATATATTACAGAATCTCAATCTTTCCTCTCTCCACCACACACAAATTGTTCATTTCTTATTCAAACCTACTGAACTAAATTTTTATTTTGAAAAGATATGCCACTTGGCTTGCATATTATATAAGCACTTAAACGCACATTTCATAATACACAAAGTATTTTCATAAATACAAGCTCATCCAATTCTCACAGCAACCCAGTGGGGTTTCATTCTAATTTGTTTGTTTGTTTGTTTGTTTGTTTTGGCCATACTGGAGATTGACTTGGGATCTTGTGAATGTTAGATAAGTGCTTTACCAATGAGCTAAATTATTAGTTGCTGTTTTGTTCTTTAGACAGGGGGATTCACCCTGTAGCCCAGGCTGGCATTAAACTAGTAGAAGTCCCTTGCTTTAGCCTCCCCAGTGCTGGGATTATAGGCATGAGCTGCCATATCCAGCTCTTGAGCCATCTTACATGAGAAAAATCTAAGGTTCTATGACATGGTTTACAAAACTATGACCAGGAACTGGAGACCCAGTCTCTGGACTTCAGGTGCATGACTTTCTCAATTTCCACCACTCTGCTTTGTGAAGAAAAGGGAAGGACATGAGTTACTGAATTAAACACTAGACCTTTCTTCCTATTTTTTATGTGTCTACAATATAGTCATGATTGGTCCCTACTCTTCTCTCTCAGGCACAGAATGACAAGCAGAGGGAACAAAAGGAGATAGTGGCATGCCCAAGTAAAGCCTTCAAGAATCTAAGCCCAGAACAGACCAGAATGAGGTTCACTTTTGGAGAAATCCATTGGACATCCCAGTTAGTAATGTACCATTCTCAACCTTACATTCCTCTGCTGGGGAAGCAATTTTCTCCCAAGCCCATCATCTGTGGTGTGTGTGTGTGTGTGTGTGTGTGTGTGTGTGTGTGTGTGTGTGTGTGTATGTGTGTATGTGTGTGCATGTGTGCATATATGTGTGTGAGATGGTCACAAAAAAGTTGTCTAGATGATTTTCCCAATACAAGTGCCCTATAAACACAAACAGTGGCACAAAATCAAGGGCAAATCCAATAGTAACTTTTTCAAGGTAGAAAAAAGATGAGTGTCTGCAGAGGTGTACAGAACATACATGTATCAAATGATCCAAATGTATCTACTCATATACCATCAATTAAATGGTAAAAGATTTATTACCCATTTAATCAACAATAGATACAATCAAAGATGGCAAGCACAATATCAACCACTTACCTGATGACTTTATAAGGACTGTTTAAGAAAGAAAAACACTAATGGTTGGTAACACAGAAGACTATAGTGTCAAAAACAAGTTAAAATAGTAACAGACAAAGCTTATTTGGGTTTCTTTTAAGAAAACAGAGCTGATGAAGGGAAGGTTCTTCCAAAATGTTTTCAACCATTAGAGAGGCTTTCATAAACTATGATTTGCTTTCATTTTAAAGCAACTATGACTTTGATTGTATGTTAAGATTAGTTATTTAAAATGAATTATTCATCACCCATTTGATCCAAAGAAAAATTCCCAAATTTTCCGCTGAGGGTAAAAATGATATTATACCTATAATAACCATTTCCTATTTATTATGGGTCAATAAATGATGCAAAGATTCAGATTACTTTGACAACTGTATAAACAATTTGGAAAATGTGTATGTTTGGGATGTTTTAGATAGAAAACCTGCATCTAGAGGCAATGTAGCACAAAGGAGCAACCCTGGACCTGGAGTTCAACAGAGAAGACCTAGCTTTGATTTAGTTTTATATAGACTGCATACCCTCACCTACAGCACTAATCATTCTGAGTGTTTTCAACATCAATGAATTGCAGGACCTTCCTACATTCTGAAATGTGTGTGTAGAATCAGAGAGCCTCCTGTTCCTCAGGTATCCAGCAGCCCAGCCCTCTGATGTTCCTCTATTGTCCCAGGAGTGATGCAGTAATGAGGGCTCACTTGATCTATGAAAGGAACACTTGTTTGACCTTGACTTTGACCTTAGTCCTTTTGTACTAGGCATATAACTGTTCTTGTTCCTCCAGTCTCCATACTGTGAATGAATGAGGCAGCCCTTGTCCTGCACAGCAGTTTCTAGGATCTCTCCATTTCAGCCTCCTTACCTCTGACTGACTAGACTGGTAGCTAAAAGGCCACTGTCTCTATCTTCAATTCATGAAGTACTTATGGAGTACCATTACTAAGAGCTAAACTTCATACTCTAATATGTTTGCCAGGGACTTTGAATCATAAACTAATTGTTGAATCATGAGTTAACTCCTGTGTCTATGTTCAACCATCATTATTTTCTTATAGTTTCCATGAAAATTCATATAGATATATAAACAGAAATAAGTATGTTGAGTCACTGTACCTAGCTGATGCTCCATAAATGGTTTAAAACCAAGGAGTGGCTTTGACAGAAAATCTAGTCTGTTGGGCAGGCATCCTCTCCTAAAGGGAATTGAAAAGTGTTCTGTCTTCTATTTTCTGAAAGAATTTCTGCAGGGATGATTTTATTTCCTCCTTAAATGCTTGGTAGAGTTCACTAATAAAGCCATGTAAGGTTTGTAGTAGGTTTTTAATTCTTAATTCAGTTTTTTGTTTAATATAGAGCTGTCTAGGTTTTCTATATTATCTCGTCAGTTTTATTTATTTGTGAATCTGCCCATGTCACTTGTCAAATTTACTAGTACAAGAGCTAGGAAGACACCTTAGTCTATAAAGTGCTTCCTGATGCAAGCATGAAGACCTGGATTTGATCTGCAACATCCACATAAAACAAAAGGCTGGGGGTGGCTGGGAAGATGGATCAGGGGTAAAATCTCTTGCTTTGCTAGTACAAGCACCTGAAATTGAATCCCTAGAACACACATGAAAAATCTGGGCACAGCTGTGTGTTCCTGTAACCCTAGCATTGGAAGGCAGAAGACAAGTGGCTCATGAGATCTTGCTGGTCAGCCACCCTAGCCAAACAGTAAGTTTCTAGTTCCATGAAAAACCCTATCTCAATGCAACAAGACAGACAGCACCAGAAGAAAACATTTGACATCCTTTTCTGGCCTCTGCATGTGTGCAAACAGGTACATATACCTGCACACTCACGTGTACACACCACACACCCCACACACACGGAAAAAAAAAAGGTGGGCATGGTGGTGCACACTTGTAATCCCAGTGCTGAGGAGGTTGATAAAAGCAGATGCCTGGAATTCCCTAACCAGCCAGTCTAGCCTACTTGGAGAGTTTCAGGCCAGTAACACACCATGTCTCAAAAATAAATGAAGTGTATGGTACCTGAAGAATCACACCTGAGATTGACTTCTCCCTCCCCATACAATTTACTGGCACAAAATTGTTCTGAGTACTCCTTTATTATTGATTGAAATTCTATAGTGATACCCTCTCTTATGTTCCTAATATAGTTTTCCCAATTAATCTATCCAGAGTTTCTCCATTTAGAAGTCATTTTCTAGTTCATAAAGATGCTATGTTTACTGTCAGCCAAGATCTCTATTCTCTGTTTTCTAGTCCTGGAAGGTTTGTCTCTAGTCCTCCTTTGGAGCTGAAATAGGCTGCTGTCCTAAGAAGACCTTTGGGGAGATAATCTTCACACAATACTCCCACAATGAGAGAGGGGGGGGAGGGGGAGGGGGAAGGGGAGAGGGAGAGGGAGACGGAGAGGGAGAGGGAGAGAGAGGGAGGGGGATTGATTTACCTATGTTTTGTAAACATATTTGGTTTTTCAGATAAACAGCAGTTTGGGCTTAAGATGCCATCAAGTACAATAATCCTCAATAAGGGGGATAGTTAAGTTTTTTTTAAACTTTTTTATTTTTGGACTAACAATGGATTTACTGAAGTTGCAAAGACAGTATAGAAAGGGTTTGTGTACACTTCATCCACTTTCCCCCATTGACTGCATCATGTGTAACTATAGGAAAGTATCCAAACCCAGGAAACTGACATTGGTACAATGCCAATGTAATTTTATCACATGTGCAGATTGTATAACTACTGCCACAGTCAAGATACAGAACTGGCCTGGAGTATACCACTCATCTTGCATCTATGCAAGGCTCTGCATCCCATCCTTGGCACCACAAAAATACTGTTTAACATACAGAAATATTCCATGACTACAAAGATGTCCCTTGTGGTCTCTCTCCCCAAACTCTACTTTTCCATCATGACTAATCCAAGCAACCATGAATTTGTTCTCTAGCTATATAATTTTGTCATTTCTGTAATGCTACATAAATAAAATAATACAGCATATAACCTTGAATCTGCATTATGTGACTCAGCATAATTCCTTATAAGTCTATCCAGATTGTACATCAAACATTTTTTTCCATGTGAAAGCTGAGCATTTTTCTATGGTGTGGATTTACTACAGTTTAACCATTACCTACAGGAAGGCATTTTGGTTGTTTTTTGGTTTTGTCTTACAAATAGGATAGTATGAAGAATGAGGCATAGATTTTTGTGTGAACATAAATTTACTTTCTCTTCAAGAAATCCTCAGCAGTGAAGTAGTTAGGCCTTAAGACAAGTTTGGCTTCAGTTTTACAAGAAACTATCACTTTGCTTGCCAAAGTGGCTATACAATGTTACATTTCTACTGGTGGTATGGAAGAGGTCTAGATTTTAAAACTGGAACAAGTCCCTGATGATGAGCCACCTATGGTTTCTGAGTGGGTACAGAACACAGAAAGCTGAGTGTTTAAGGGGAAAACCAGAAAATTATCTAGGTCAATTAACACTGAGATTCTTAAGAAATCTCTTAAATTATTGGCAAAATGTTCATACCTTCTTTAAACTGTATCCAGCATGGAAAATAATTGGAGGCAGCAGAATGTTGAAAAATACTTCTGGATCAAATGTTACCTGAAAGTTTAAAAGGAAAAAAGTTAAATTTTAGCTAAAAGATAAATTGATAATATTTATTTAATATTGAAAGCCATTGACTAAAGTGCCTATTTAGAAAAGCCACTAATGTGTTAAATAATTACAGCAATGAAGCCACAATTTCCCTACTGACTGGCATGTTCTCCCTCTCCATCTCCCCCACCCCCAGCACTTCTAAATAAGATTCCAGTGTTCTGTCTTAATACATATTAAGTCACAACAGTTTGAGGCAATTTCAGAAATTCACAGAAAGCTGCTGCCAATGTTTTTCAACAGAAAATAAAAACATCTTGATTTTTATCACACATTTATGAAGGCTTAATTGCAATAAAAACGCTGTCATGAGTTTTTATTAACTTCCCAGACTATTTATGTGATCCTTTATAGATGTAATTCTACTATATTTAAGCCTCTTTTCAGTGAACAGCCTTCTGAAATATGTCATGTGGCCTAGACAAAGTTACCAATGAGGTCTGCAGCTTCCTGATCATCAACAGAAGTTCAGTAATTCTACAGAGACTGAAATCAGTTGTTGATATAAGGAACTCACACTGACATTTCTACACAGCCAATCATAGTACAGCCAAAGGAACTAAGCATTTCTAAATATGCTAACCTTTTTAGGAGGAGGAAGGGGTAGGCTAAATATTTAAAATGATTAACTGAAATAAAAGTCAATTAACCTACCCACATGAATAAATCTTTTAATACTGATTTCTTGCCTATCCCAGAAATCACCCACATGAGAGACACATAATCTTTTTTTTTCCTGAAGCATTTTTGCTGCTCCATAATCAAATGAAAAACAATGCTTGAGCCATGCATAGTGAAGAATGCCTATAATTCTAGCATTCAGGAGGCTGAGGCAGGAAGACTGTAAATTTGAGATCAGCCTGAGCTACATTTTAAGACACTATCACAAAAGAAAATAAAATGGATTTTTTTAAATTAGAAAACAATGCTTGGACTTAAATTCTAAAACAAGCCTTTCTTCCTTTGAAGATTAGGTAAGTCTTTGGCATCAGTCACTAATAAGTTTAAGCAGTCAAATATTTGCAGACTATGTGTAGAAAGCCATGAAGAACTAAGGACTGTAGTTCATAATACTGACTAAGCTAAAAGGGAAATTAATATTATTTTATAATTCATTTCTAAGCCACAGCAAGGTTAAGAGAAAACAGGGCAAGAGGGATATGCGAACATGTTTCACAATCAACAGCCCATGTCTATAGATCCTAGCCAGTTAAGACAGTCAGAAGGCTGAAGCAACAAAGGTACAATCTGGCTCTTCCTTCTCATCCTGACGCACAAGCACCCTAGAACACTGTGAGCCAAGAATGTAACTGATGTTCCAACAGCTGGAAAGGATTTCTCTCAAGGTCAAGATGAAGCCAGGGAAGCCGGGGTGGTGGTGGTGGTGGTGGCGGCGGCGGCGGCGGCGCACGCCTTTAATCCCAGCACTCGGGAGGCAGAGGCAGGCGGATCTCTGTGAGTTCAAGGCTAGCCTGGTCTACAGAGTGAGTTCCAGGACAGGCTCCAAAGCTACACAGAGAAACCCTGTCTCGGAAAAAAAAAAAAAAAGATGAAGCCAGGGAATCAACAACCTTGTCCCAGACAGCCGTGGTACCAGCTCACAGCTCACCTTCCGCAGCATGTCATTCTGCTCCACATTGTTGATCTTGCCAGGGCTGATTTCTCCTTTCAGAGTGTATTCAAAGAACTTTCCACTGACATTCACTAATAAGGTGCTAAAGGCTCTGTCTTCCTGAGTACAGCTGAGTGACTTGTCATGACCGCTGGTAGCAGGGGTTCCATACCTCAGGATCACTCCAACAATGAGCCCTGAAATAGGGTGTCACACATAAAAAGAAAAATCAGTCCTGATTTACTATACAATCATTTATGGAGGTGCAGCCATGCAGTTGGGCTAAACCTGCCCACTTTTCTGAATAACTCAGAAAAGCCATTTTCCCTTTTCTTTTTTGTTTCTCTCTTTCAGATACTGGCATGAGCCTAAGTATGCTTTCTCTGGTATTCTTTTTCACTCGAACCTACCTCCCTTTTGCCATATGGCTGCTTGTCCAACTTCCATACCTAACTCAAAAAGGCATGGCTTTCTCTCTTCCTCTTCTCAATCTACGACCTCTGGGCAGATGCTGAGATTTCCAGATTGCCTATCCTAGAGTTTTAAACATTAATAAAAATCATAGTTGAACTTTACAAAAGCCAGTCATGTGGCAGAACAGAAAGTATAGAAGTGATAACCCTGATGATTTAAGTCCCTCAGTCACTGGAAGGATTAAAGAGAACAGTGGTTAATATGGCCCCATGAACAGACTTAATACCTGCTTGTGTTTCATGTCTCATTTCTCAGGCTTTTAGTAGAGAAGTATGAGGTGGAGAAAAAACGTGACATTTTCTGCCCTGAACAGAATAAGAAAGAACTACTAAGCCTTTGTTTTTCCCCAGAGCATCCCTCAAACCAGTCCTGCTGCCATCTGCTAGGGAGGACCAAGCCACTGGAATTTTTAGTTGCTATAAATGTAACATGCTTTGCCACACACCAGAGGAAAAAGAGGGAAAAGAAATAGTTTTTCTTAGGTCATTCCAAGCACTGAGGATCATGGAGAAAGTAATTATACCCACTGGGAGGCTAAATGTTGCAGTGTAAGCTTAAGTAGTCATGATTCAGGGGCCAGGGAGCTGCTTTTTGAGTCTACACATTTAAAACAGTGTTCTTAATAATCTCATTCTGACCAACTGTGAAACAACCTTAAAACCTTAAAGGAATAAGAAGAGTCAGACTTAATTTTAAAAAGCATGTTTATCATTATCAAAAAGTTATCTAAAGAAAATGAAGAAGTCCATAATGCAAATGCTTCAAGTTATCTGGAAAACAGGCAAAAGACAAGTACTTCTTCATTGTTAATCTTCTAGCCAGGTCTTATGGATGAATTTCCATTTGTTTCTTCACATCCAGTGCCAAATCAGATGATGGAAGAGACGGCCAGCCAGAATTTGCTCAGCTCTGCTCTGCTCAGCCTTGGGAACATGCTCCTCAGCTGGCACTATCATGCTATCTTGGTTCAGGCCTTCTGAGTATCTGCTGGTCACATCTTTTTATTTTCCTGATCTTCATTGCTGCTCCGGCAAAAAAGGTCTGATAACATTATCAGTCTCTATCAACTCTCTCTCATAGCAGGCTGTGAGAACCCTGATAAACATCTAGGGGTCCTCTGCATGAGCCAGGAAGTAAGTCATGTGTAGAGTTGGTCCTAGTGCTTCCTAGTCGGTCCTAGGGGCAGTGAACAATCCCTTTGCAGTGGAACTCTGTCCTCCAGGTGTGATATGGATATTGCCAACTTGACATCAGAGCAGCTGTGATTACTCATACAAGACCCTCACAAGATTAGGCCAACAAACACATCCTTGTGGAAGCTGCTCCCCCACCAGGATATCTATAATAATTTTGGGGGGTGGGGCACTCTTCTTCAGTGGTGCAGCTGTCTCTAAGTTGTCCATGCTCGTATAGGTAACCCTTTCATTTATGATCCTATAAATAACCCCCAATTAAACTCACTGGTTTACTAAGCTACACCAGTAGAATTGTTTCTTTGGCCCGTTACCAGAGCCCTATCTAAGGTGAAGAAAAGTCACATAGCCCCATTTACATTATTTTGCTCCTTCTTCTGATGACTGTGTGCAAGGTCCCATGCCACAGATAATCTCTCTTATGGTTACAATGTGCTATGCATTTAGATCCCACCATTAGAACTCCACCAGGGCCTGCATCTTTGCTGCCTGTGCACCCTTTCTCTAACAATGCAGAACTCCACAAATGTTCTATCCTCTTTGTTGCAAGGATGTTCCTTGGGGGTTATTCTTCTCTGTGACAATCTAGTCAACAAGTTACATCTATTGGTATCCTGTGAATGAAACCATATATGTCTATCTCTCTGTGTGTGTGTGTGTGTGTCTGTGTGTCTGTGTGTCTGTGGGTGTCTGTGTGAATGCAGGGGTATGCATGGAGATCAGGGAACAACTTCAGGTATCAGTCCTTGCCTTCTACTTTATCTGAGATGAGACCTCTCTTTTTGTTGCTGCATTCACCAGGCTAGCTGGCCTGTAAGGTTCTGGGAAATTTGTTGTCTCCCCCTCTCATCTCCAGAAGCACTAGGATTACAGATATACCACCACAATCAGCTTTTATGTGGATTCTGGGGATTTGAACTCAGATCCTCACACTTGCTTTGCCCACTGAGCCACCTCCCCAGAACCATATACCTCTTATATGGAACCATCTTGTTGTTTGCAAACTTTCATTACAGTGACATTTTTGTGCCCATTGTGCCATGCTGAGTGCCTCAATCATGTTGCTCATGGTTGAGGTCATGTTGAAAATGACTAAGATCAGCTATGGCAACAGCACTTCCTTCCAAGGCTGCTGGTAGCACTGGGGGCAGGAGGTGGGGACTGCTTGGTGCTCTCAGGGCTTTACTGTCCAGATCTTTATATGTCTTTTAGCCTCATTTCAGTCCTTGATCTGAGAGTTATGTTCTGATGAAGTTTTACTTGAGAAAGCAGTTCCACAGCTCTTGAGCATGTGTCATGATACACAATGATCTATACTGCCTTAAAAAAGTGACCTGTCACAGTTTATATTAAACATGTTCATAAACAAAAACCAAAACACAGTATTTACAGAAACTGCTTACATTAAAACTTGCTTTACATTACTGTTTCTTGACTTCATTAATCTCATTAGCTGAGCTAATGAAGAAAGTAAGCTGCACTCTCCTAGGTCCTCACAATGAATACTGACAAAGGAAGAGGTCTACGGTCTGGAGAGATGGCCAAGTGATTAAGAGCACATTCTACTCTTCCAGAGGATCCAAGGTCTACTCCCAAAACTCATATTGTCTTCAGGCAGCTCACAACACAACTTCAGCCCCAGGGTATTCAGTGGCCTCTTCTGGTCTCCACAAGTACTTACGCCTCTCTCTCTCTCTCTCTCTCTCTCTCTCTCTCTCTCTCTCTCCCCCCCCTCCCTCCCTCCCTCTCTCTCTCTCATATATATACACATATATATGTGTGTGTGTGTGTGTGTGTGTGTGTGTGTGTGTGTGTGTGTGTAAAATAAACCTTTTAAAAAAGAGGCATACAGTTTTATACAAATTCTTTAATTCCAGGAAATGTCTAGATTCATTAGCAGATGCTGCATGTTGGTGTTTAAATTTAGAAAATCTTACTTTCTCTGCTCTGGGCCCAATGCACCCATATGAACAAAGGAAAACAGTAAAAGAAATGATGTTATTTTTAAACATAGCAGCATAAACAACCACAGCAAACGTAAATGGTTAGCCCCATCCTGGGAGTTTGACCTAACCAAGCCCCACAGTACACTGCTAACTCATGCTACACTCTGAGTAACTCTCAGTTTAGATTTCTATTTACCACCATCACACTCTATGCCATGATACTAAGTTCACAATGAGCATTTTCCAATTGAAGAAAGAACAGGATAACAGAACTATAGAGGACTTTTTGTTGTTGCTTTGTTTTGTGTTTGAAGAAATTATTTTTTAAAAATCTGGAGAAAACATGAACAGCCTAATTCATTTGCTGGATCAGAAGACATCCTCTGATATAAAACTGTGAAAAGACCAGAACTGCAAAGAGTTAAAACATGTAAGGGATTCTGTTTAAAGCTCAGAAAGTTCGGTACACACACACACACACACACACACACACACACACACACACACACACCAAACAATGCAGAGAGCCACAAAGGCACTGATCCGACTGGCTCAACAACACAGTGCTCCAGATTACAGAAATAATAAATACGTCTGTGGAAAAACAGCACAGTAGACACCAGCTGAGGAGAAATAGATGGTCACTGATTTCACAGGCATATGACTAACTTCAGGAAATAATTTAATTTCAACTTTTACAGAAAGCAAATATGGATAGAATTATTTTGACGTTTTATGTCGCTGAAAGCAAATGGTAAACTCAAAAGAACAAAAATTCAAGACTTTAACTTGTGGGTATGAATAAAACCTACTTCCCAACTCTATCAATGGCATACAATTGCCAGCTCTTCCAATTTTAAGATATAACCAAAGGACTGTGAACATGTATAAACAGACATATATATGGATGGATATTTAAATATGTGCTCATCTAAAATTTGGTAAAATGAGGAAGGAATATGAGCCAAGTGTGAGTGCAAATTCCAGAAGGTCATAATGATGCCAACCCCCATTAGTGCGGAGCCAGTTTCTATTTTGTGACTGAGGCTGTTGAGAGAGAATAAGTGAACAAGTAGACATGGGGAGAAGTGTAATTCTAGACAGCCATCCACCAGCTACATTATAAAAATGTCGACATTAATAAGACTTTATTAACTGGGCTGTTAATGGTGATGGTGCATGCCTTTAAACCCAGCACTTGGGAGGCAGAAGCAGGTAGATCTCCAAGTTCAATGCCAACCTGGTCTACAGAGCAAGTTCCAGGACAGGCAGGGTTACACAGAGAAACCCTGTCTTGAAAAAAAAAAGGATTTTATTAAAAGCAGGATGGGAACAAGTTCATGAATATATTGTTCTCTAGTGAATGAGAACATCCCTTATGCATGCTACTGAGGGTAAAGGATCACCAACTTGGTTTGGCAACTACCATTTAACTGTGTAGAATATAATAAGGGCTGTTCCAAGTACTAAAGCTTCATCTGACACAGTAAGAAAGCATCAAATCACAAAGCATTTGAAAATAGTGATATCCAATGTTCTTACAATGAGATGGGAAGAGACAAGGAAAATCCCAAAAAGCTAATGGGCCAGCTAATCTGGCATATATGGCAGCAAACAAGGGACCTTGCCACAGACAAGGTAGAAAGCAAAGAACCACATCCTAGATTGTCCTCTGGCATCCATGTGTATACCATGCACATGTGTCTATACTCACACACGTGTACTCTCATGTGTGTGCATGCATGCGCGCGTGCGCGCACGCGCGCGCGCACACACACACACACACACACACACACACACACACACGGAGGAGGGGAGTAGAAATAACCATAGGTTGAGAATGTGTTACCTGAAATGCTTGGGCTAGAGGTGTCTCTGATTTCAGAGTCATTTGACTGGGGATTCTTGCACAGACTTTACCAATTGAGCATCCCTAATCTGTAATCCAAAATTTACTATGTTCCAAATCCAAATCTTTTTTACTTGTCATGTCAGCACTCAAAAGATCCTAGATTTCATGTTTTCAGTTTAGGTATGCTCAACCTACATGTCAAATTCAACAAAAAAGAACCCAATGGATTCCAGCAGTAGCCATCACTTTTCAGGGTTAGGGGTGGTTGTCAAGGCTTTGGTTTTGAGAATGGATTGTTATGACTCTTTTCAATGTCGTCTTCTATTCACTCTGGTACTTATACAGCTGTACTAATCACTGATACAGGTTGGGGGAGGGGGAGTAGTAACTGAGAGTTATCACAGTCTCCTCCACTTGCCCAGAGTAAGTCTTTTTTTTTTTTTTTTTTTTTGGTTTTTCGAGACAGGGTTTCTCTGTGTAGCTTTGTGCCTTACCTGGAACTCACTTGGTAGCCCAGGCTGGCCTCGAACTCACAGAGATCCGCCTGGCTCTGCCTCCCGAGTGCTGGGATTAAAGGCGTGCGCCACCACCGCCCGGCCAGAGTAAGTCTTTTGTTACACATATCTGGGGAGATAGATGTCATCTCTAGGCTAAAAGCTATAGGCAACCATTGTACTTGCTAAGGTTCAGCAGATTTCTTTAATACATGTTCCCCAATTTGTTATTTTTCCACTTTCATAGATTTTTACATTGTTATTTTTAACAGTTTTGTCTAATTTTGTTGCCGTGGATCACCCACCCTAACAACATGCTCTATCAGGCAGCAGAAAGGAGAATTTTGTGGGCTCCACAGGAGTCCTAGGTGTGTTGCAACACTTAGGCCTCAGTCGCCATGCAAAGCAAGGTACCTCCACTATTTCCTCCTAAAATCTGGCTGTTGGAAGAAATGAGTGCATTGTGCCAAAATCCTTTGCAAAGTACCAACTGTTGCCCTGGTGCTGTTTTTCTACAAGTATTTTGGATGAATCACTTTCCTTACATTATCTCAATTGTTATAAAGATACCACATATTAGAGAATCAGGAATTTGGAAGGAGAGATGATGTGTGGGCTGGAGGAGAGTAGGGTTCTCTCTTATTGAAGTCATGCTGTCCAATAGAGGGGCCAGATGCCATAATTTATTTGCCTGCCCCCAAGCAGCTTCATGAGTGTTAATAAAAATAATATTTGTATAAGAATCTACCATTCTAAAGGGTTTTAGTCAGAGGAGAATATTGAGAATAGGCATAATTCTCTATAAATGCTGATCTTTATTTTAGAAGATTGTCCCAGGGATTTATCAAAACACATAAAAGTCAGTAATAGGGCTGGAGAGTTGGTTCAGTGGTTAAGAGCAATGACTACTCTTCCAGAGTACCTGGGTTCAATTCCCAGCACCCACATGGCAGCTCACAACTGTCTATAACTTGAGTTTCAGGGGACCTGATACCCTCACACAGACAAACATGCAGGCAAAAGTCAGTAATAAAATGATATAACCATATGATGCATCAGCATGCAGCACTGTGACATGGTAAACAAACAGAAATAAGCAACTCTACCAGTTTTCCTACAAGTAAGATTATTCTCTATAGAAGAACTAAAAGACTGTAGGGCTGTGGCGATGGTTCAGTCAGTAAAGTGCTTGCTGTGCAAGCATGAGGACCTGATTTTAGATCCCCCAACACTCATATAAAAGCCAGGTGAAACAGCAAATCTCTGTAATACCAGAACTGAGGCAGGGGAGGAGAGAAGAACAGACAGGTGGAACCTTGGAGCTCATTGGCCATACAGCCAGCCTAGCAACTAATGAGCTCCAGGTTCAGTGAGACCCTGTCTCAAATGTGGAGAGCAATTGAGAAAAACACCTGACAACCACCTCTGCTGTCTCCACATGCACCAACGTGTACATGTGCACACACCCATATGAGGAACATGTATGTATACATATACATACACCCACAGAATTAAAGACTATAAGGAAGATGGGCTGCATGAAGTCAATAATATACTATTAAAAATTCCCATTTAAGAGTTATTAGGAACACTAAGTTGGGTTGGTAGGGAGGTGGGGAAGATCTGGGAAGAGTTGGGAAAGGAGAAAGAATATGATCAAAATATATTGAAAATTAAAAAAAAATACTCAATACAAAAATATCCCATTTAAATAGTAAATAATTGTCCATTCTATTTTTAAAAGGTTTAACCTGATATAAGAGTCACACACCATTGGTTTTATTATTCAATTTATGCAAAATGTTTGGCTCACTTAAATTCAGGTGATATTTCAGAATTGCTTGAGATCTAGTTTTGGCCATCAGATCTGAAACACATCACAAACAGGGCCATAGATCCTTAACTACTTGTCCACTGAAAAGCCCTCTGCTTTTTGTTTCCTACACACCTAAGGAATAGCTATGATGTCCCTACATTCATTTTATCCAGATCTCATATCACAATTACAAGAGATAATATAAGTGTAATTATCCATCACATTTATAAAATACTGCCTTAAGCTGTGGTATTCAGAGTCACCTGGGGAATCAGCTAGAACACAGACCCCAAGGTTTTCCATATAGCTTCTGATCTTTTGGTCTGGGTTATAAGTTTGGGGTTTTTGCTTGTTTTGGTTTTTAGTCCAGTTCCTATGCACATCTAGAAATGAGAACTGTTGCTTTCCTTTGTTCTTTATTTTTTCATTTTTACATCCCAACCGCAGTTTCCCCTCCCTCCTCTTCCCACTACCTCCCACATACCTCCCCTTTTCCCCCTCCCATTCACTCCTCCTCCTCTGTTTTTCTTTAGAAAAGGGCAGGTCTCCCACAGATGTCAGCCGGCCATGGTATATCAAGTTGCATCTAATAGGAGACTAGGCACCTCTTCTCCTATTAAGACTGGACAAGGCAATCTGGTAGGACAAAAAGTCCCCAAAACAGGCAACAAAGTCAAGAGACAGCCCCTGCACACATTGTTAGGAGTCTCACAAGAAGACCAAGCTACACAACTGTAACATATATGGAGAGGGCCTAGGTAAGTCCCATGCAGGCTCCCTGGTTGTCAGTTCAGTCTCTGTGAGCCCCCATGAGCCCAGGTTAGTTGATTCTCTGGGTTTTCTTGTGGTGCCCTTGACCCCTTTGGCTCCTACAATCCTTCCTCCCTGTCTTCTGCAGAATTCCCCAGAGGTGGGATAGCCCAGAGACCTAGGATAAAAATCAAACACGACTGGCAAAAAAAAAAAAAAAAAAAAATCAATGAAATGATTCCTAATGATATACTGCTATACTCATAGATTGGTGCCTTGTCCAACTGTCATCAGAGAGGCTTCACCCAGCAACTGATGGAAACAGATGCAGAGACCCACACCCAAACACTAGGTAGACCTTGGAGAATAGCTCTTTTCTAATCCTTTTACCATGAGATTACACCCTTGGTATCATGAGGGATTGATTCCAGGACATGGCTACAGATACCAAAATCTCAGAGTACTCAAATTCCTTATATAAAATGGTAGTTCCCAAATGGAAACAATTCAAATGCCCACCACTGATGGAATGAATATGCAAAATATGGTATATTCATCTATCAGGAAAGGGGGTGGACTACTGACATATGCTACAACATGAATGGAACTGAGTACTTAAGTTCAGTGAAAGAAACCCATCAATGAAAACATGCTGTGTAATTCCACTTCTATGAAATGCCTAGGATAAGCATATTCATAGAGATGGGAAGTGTAGTGATGGCCAGAGGCTAGTGCTGAAGGGATTCTGCTGGAAAAATAGTCTAAAACTGGACTATGGTCGTGGACTCACTAATTTAACCAAAAGGCATACATAAAATGGCATTTATAATATGTGAGTTTTAAAAAGACAACAAGTATAAATAGTGAGTCTTGGTAATGCAGCCACAATTCCTTCCAGTGCTGCCATTCTAGGCTTTTCTATTCAAATCTCTGTGAAACAATGTTGTATGTTTATAGGGATGTCCAAACTTTTGACATTGTAACATGACATTGTCTTCCACCAAGTTCATACTCAAGAACTGTACAATCAAGTTACAAAAATTACACCAAAAAATCTCATCATGTTTTAAATAAGTTTAGGAGTTTGTGTTAGCTCACATTTGTAGTTATCCTGAGATGCAAGCAGCTATTGAACCATAGGTTGGACATGCCTGCTAGTGGGCTGGCCTCAAACTTACTATGTAGTCCAAGCTGGTCTCAAATTCAGATTCTTTCTGCCTTAGTCTCTCAAGTTCTGAAATTGTCATTAATATTTCTTAAAGGGAAGTGGAACCAATGTAAGAGTAGCAATGTGTATATATTTTATTTCAAAGGCTTCACAATAGAGGTTTGACAAGCCAAATACTTCACATAAGCCTAAATCCTTCAGAATCCTAGAACAAACACAGAGTGACATAAAGATGACTGAAGCAGTGACTAAGGTTAACTATTTAGGTGGTACATTTAAATTTAATGTTACTGTCATTTTTCCACTGGGTCACTGTGTGTAAGTGTCACTTTCTCCAGGAGGCCTTCTCTGACTCCCTAGGTTAGGCACCACAGCACTGTACTCTCACTGTGCTGCATAGTTCCCTGATAAACATACCACCCTTTCTTAGGAGATTTTCATAGTCTGTTTGCCTAGCTGGCCCAAATGTCAGCTCCATAGGGGACAGAGGGAGGTATCTACTGAATTCTCCTCTGCACATTTAAGTATCTGGTATACTTGGTGTTGAAAATCTGTAGAGTGGCAATTGGATAGAGGCAGCATTACACTCAAATGTGTATTAAAGGAAGTTGGTGCCATGAGGAAACATTTCTGAATTCTGGAACTCATTTCTATAAATTTAAAATAAAGACAATGCCACCTGGACAACAAATGTAAACCAGGAAAACTAGTGTCTTTGAATCACAAATATTCTCAAATGAAAATCTCATTGCTCCCCCCCCCCCCGAAAGTTCAACTTTTCCATTACATGAAAGCTGCTACCTGCAAAGTGCATAGGAGCCACACATACACACAAAGCCCACAGTCCCAGCCTGTGAAATAGATCAGATATCATAGCCCAAGTTTTGCCTACTACACATAGCTCAGGAGCTATAGATCAATTGTTAAGAGTGCTTGCCTAGCATGCTTGAAGCCTTGAGTTCATTAACATAAACTAAGTGTAGTAGTACATGTCTGATATCCAATCACTAAGAAGGTAGAAGCGGGATAATCAAAAATTTAATGCCATCCTGGCTACATCAAGACTTCAAAGCCATCTCTGACAAAAAACATACATACACCAGGGAGTTGGTTTACCAGGTAATGGTCTAGCCTCTCAAGTCTAACAACCTGAATTTGATCCCTGAAACCCACATAAAAAGACAGATGCAATGGTGTACATCTGTAATCCCAGCCCTGCTAGAGGGAGATGGGAGGCAGAGACAGGAGAATCACCTGGAAACTCATAGGCCAGCTAGCCTAGAGTGAAGTCTGCACACAATAAAGCCCATGCTAGCTTCACAAAGTGGAAGATGAGAGCCAACTCTCCAAATTTTTCTCTGACCTCCACATGCACACAGTGGTGTGCACATCTCTCTATCTCTATGTCTCTGTCTCTCTCTTACACACACACACACACACACACACACACACACACACAATGTACAATGATGAGATTAAAGTAATAAAATAGATACCTTATATAATCCCTATTGTCTTCCTTCTCTTTTTCCTTCTTTTATTATATATGGATGAATGACTATTTTTTAATCACTCATTCAGGCATCCAAAATATTTTGGTGTAAGGTCCAAGAAAATGGACAGATAACAAGTATTCTTCTGTGGAATAATCCTTCTGTACACTGTGTGAATATATGTCACTATGATTGGTTTAATAAACAAGCTAACTGGCCAATGGCTGAACAGGATAAAGTTAGGTAGGAAAGCCAAACTGAGGATGATGGGATGAGGAAAGGCAGAGTCAGAAGGGTCACCAGCCAGATGGAGAACCAGTCAGACACACAAAATGGAATAGACTTAAAATCCATGAGCCTCAGGGCAGCACATAGATTAATAGAAATGGGGAAAGTTGTAAGAGCTAGTTAGCAATAAGCCTAAGCTATTGGATGACCATTTATAATTACTATAAGCCTCAGTGTGTTTATTTGAGAGTGGCTGCAGGACAAGAAAACTCCACCTACAGTATTCAGCTCTCAGGAAGTGTACAATCTGAAGAGTCAGATACTTAGTGTATTATACCCTTTAAAATTACTGAGAGTACTGTTTAAGTGTTTTCACCACCAAAAAGTGACAAGTGTATGATGTGATGCACAAATTAGCTCAATTTTACCATTCCACAATGTATACACATTCCAAAACAAGTTTTACACAATAAATTATGAATTTTCATCTGTATCTTTAGCACATGAAAGTATCTGGTATATTAAATGTTCAAAAATTCTTACTGATACAGTCTTTATTAATTTAAAATGTGGAAGTACACAGAATATAAATATATCTTTATTTTAAAAAAACTAGCTTTCAAAGATGCTTTTCTTTCTCTTAAGCCTGAGATATGGATATGGGTACTTTTTGCAGGATGCTTGAGCTACTAATGTGGGTACATTTATACACTTTAAGAACTTTGACCTTTTAAGGTTTAAAGTTTAAAAGGTTTGACCTTTTAAGTACTGAGAAACAATACATATATATTTCTTTGATGAGGGGCGAGAGCTACACTTACCTGTGGGCATAGGGATATGCATTTAGGGTGCAATCAGAAAATAATATTGGCTTAGGAAAGTGTCAGTAGTAGGTTTTTCTCTAGGGTCTATGAGCTCTCCTTCCCATGGGTAGCTTGGCTAGGTTTGCAGACAGTCCAACAGAAA
Source organism: Peromyscus eremicus (assembly GCF_949786415.1). NCBI lineage: Eukaryota > Metazoa > Chordata > Mammalia > Rodentia > Cricetidae > Peromyscus > Peromyscus eremicus. The sequence goes on along the minus strand of NC_081439.1, from coordinate 1,983,103 downwards.
ATCTGCACATTGTTAGTTCTCTTCCTTAACAGCTAAAACTGTGAACATCTCACTACACTCAAGATAGACATTCATATGATTAAACACACACACATACAGAAAGGGAGAGAGCAAGCTAAACATGGTGACACACATCTGTAATACCAGAACACAGGAGGCTAAGGTAGAAGAATGATCCCTGTCTGGAAAAAAAGAAGAAAAAAAAGGTTCTTCAGCTAAACACCAACTACATTTCAAAACAAACCAACCTTTCCTCTGAATCCATTCCTGGAACCCTCTTCCTACCCTAGGTACCCTAACTATCTTTACCATTAAACATTATCCAAATCATAATAGAGCAATCATGTGGAAGAGGGAGGGTTCTTAACAGTCAGCTGGCCATGCTGGCATCTCAGACTTCCAGCCTTTAGAACAGCGAGAAAATATATTTCTCTTAAGTCACATAGACTATTGTATGGCTTGAGCATCTCTCAAAAAAATCCAAAATAAAAATGCTCTGAAATAGAAAACTCTTTGAACACTGACATGTCTCTCAAAAAGTTCTAGATTTTGGAGTATCTCACTTTTGGGGTTTAGGATAAAGGGTGTTCAATTAGTTCAACCTATTCAAATGTTCAAAAATCTAAAACAAATTGCTCAAGCTGAAATACTTCTGGTCCAATCAATTAAGATGAATATTTGGCGGAGGCAGGCAGAATGGCGTAATAAAGACCAAAAACTGAGCTATTACCTGCTGAGGAGTTAGTGAAAACAAGGAGATTAAGAGCTTGGAACAGGGACGCCTTTAATCCCAGCACATGGGGAAGGAGCCATCTCTGTGGGATGCGACCAGAACTGATCCAAACACTCTGAGGCCAACCCAGGGCCCAGCTGCCGATCCTGCGAAACCCAACAACTTGGAGGTATTAGTGAGATTACCCTACTAAACAACCTACTCAGCTGAGATCCACTCACGAGAGGATTCAGAATCCTACAGTCTGCAGTCTGAGGAAACAAGATCAGCTGAGGAGTTGATGAATGAGAAAAATGTGACCTGAGATCACAAAAGAAGGGGCCGCCTAGCCACCGAACCAGATCACCAGAATCATAAGCCTACACTACACTGACTGGGAACAGGTGAGCTCCCATCTCCGGACCAGCAGATCAGGTCTCTAGCCCCTGGGCCCTACCCATCGGAGTCCCAGGGACCAGACAGCTACCTTTCCCTGCTCTCCCACCAAAAAAAAACCCAAAAAAACCCAACCCCTACAAACCTAACAACCACTGGAACCATAAGCACACCCTGCACCACCTAAGAACAACTGCTCCCTGAGACAGAACCCATTAATACTGATTTGACTAAGCTGCTCCCAGAGAAACAGAGCCCAACAACACCGATTTAACCAAGAACTCCTAGTGGACCAAGACTAACAATTATAACAAGAGAGGCACCTTCAGACACAGACACTACCTACACTGAGCAGAGGAAGAGATGAGTAGACGCCAGTGCAAAAATACAGGCAACAACATAAAGACCTATATGAAAACATCAGAACCTAGCGATTCTACACCTGCAAGACCTGAACATACCAAGGCAGTAAAAGCAGAAGAAATCAATCCTAAAAATGACTTTAAGAAGATGATAGAGGCCCTTAAAGAGGAAATTAAAAACTTCCTTAGAGAGGAAATAAAAAATTCCCTTAAAGAAATGGAAGAAAAAACAAACAAAAAATTGGAAGAAATCAAAGAAAGCCAAGAAAAAGTAATTAAATAGATGAAGGAAACAATTCAAGATTTGAACATTGAAATTGAGACAATAAAGAAAACACAAACTGTGAGGTTACTCTTTGCTTTATTGTCTGGAGAAATCTCACACTAGTGACTTAACAGCACACCTGAAAGCTCTAGAACAAGAAGCAGCAAAGTCTCCCAGGAAAAATAGACGCGAGGAAATTATCAAAGTGAGAGCTGAAATCAATAAAATAGAAACAAAGAGAACAATACAAAAAATTAATGAAACAAAGAGTTGGTTCTTTGAGAAAATCAACAAGATAGACAAGCCCTTATCCAAACTAACCAAAAGACAGAGAGAGAGCATCCAAATCAACAAAATCAGAAATGAAAAGGGGGACATAACAACAGATATTGAGGAAATCCAGAGAATCATCAGGTCATACTTCAAAAACCTCTATTCCACAAAACTGGAAAACCTAAAAGAAATGGTTAACTTTCTGGATAGGTACCACATACCTAAGTTAAATCAAGACCAGATAAACTATTTAAATAGTCCAATAACCCCTAAGGAAATAGAAACAGTCATTAAACGTCTCCCAACCAAAAAAAGCCCAGGACCAGATGGTTTCAGTGCAGAATTCTACCAGATCTTCAAAGAAGAGTTAATACCAATACTCTCTAAATTGTTCCACACAATAGAAACAGAAGGAACATTACCAAACTTCTTCTATGAGGCTACAATTACCCTGATTCCTAAACCAAACAAGGATATAACAAAGAAAGAGAACTACAGACCTACCTCCCTCATACTGGCAAACAGACTCCAAGAACACATCAAAACAATTATCCACTATGATCAAGCAGGCTTCATTCCAGGGATGCAAGGTTGGTTCAACATACGAAAGTCCGTCAATGTAATACACCATATAAATAAACTCAAAGAAAAAAACCACATGATCATCTCACTAGATGCTGAAAAGGCATTTGACAAAATCCAACACCCCTTCATGATAAAGTGTTGAAAAAATCAGGAATACAGGGAACATACCTAAACATAATAAAAGCAATTTACAGCAAGCCAACAGCCAACATCAAATTAAATAAAGAGAAACTCAAAGCAATTCCACTAAAATCAGGAACGAGGCAAGGCTGTCCGCTCTCCCCATACTTATTCAATATAGTACTTGAAGTTCTAGCCAGAGCAATAAGACAACATAAGGAGATTAAGGGGATACAAATTGGAAAGGAAGAAGTCAAGATTTCCCTATTTGCAGATGACATGATAGTATACTTGAGCGACCCCAAAGATTCCACCAAGGAACCGATACAGCTTATAAACACCTTCAGCAACATAGCAGGATACAAGATCAACTCAAAAAAATCAGTAGCCCTCCTATATACAATGGACAAAGAGGTGGAGAAGGAAATCAGAGATACATCACCCTTTACTATAGCCACAAATGACATAAAATACCTTGGGGTAACACTAACCAAGCAAGTGAAGGACCTATATGACAAGAACTTTAAGTCCCTGAAAAAAGAAATTGAAGAAGATGTCAGAAAATGGAAAGATCTCCCATGCTCATGGATAGGCAGGACTAACATAGTAAAAATGGCAATCTTACCAAAAGCAATCTACAGATTCAATGCAATCCCCATCAAAATACCAACACAATTCTTCACAGACCTGGAAAGAATAATATTCAACTTCATATGGAAAAACAAAAAACCCAGGATAGCCAAAAGAATCCTGTACAATAACACAACCTCTGGAGGCATCACGATCCCTGACTTCAAGCTCTACTATAGAGCTACAGTAATAAAAACAGCTTGGTACTGGCATAAAAACCAACATGTGGACCAATGGAATCGAATTGAAGACCCTGACATTAATCCACACACCTATGAACATATAATTTTTGACAAAGAAGCCAAAAGTGCACAATGGAAAAAAGAAAGCATCTTCAACAAATGGTGCTGGCATAACTGGATATCAACATGTAGAAGGCTGCAAATAGATCCATATCTATCACTGCACAAAACTTAAGTCCAAGTGGATCGAGGACCTCAACATAAATCCAGCTACTCTGAACCTGCTAGAAGAGAAAGTAGGAAGTAGTCTTGAATGCATTGGCATAGGAGACCACTTCCTAAATAGAACACCAGTAGCACAGACACTGAGAGAAACAATCAATCAATGGGACCTCTTGAAACTGAGAAGCTTTTGTAGAGCAAAGGATACGGTCAACAAGGCAAAGTGACAGCCTACAAAATGGGAAAAGATCTTCACCAACCCCACATCTGACAGAGGACTGATATCCAGAATATATAAGGAACTCAAGAAATTAGACATCAAAATGCCCAACAGTCCAATTAAGAAATGGGCTATAGAACTAAACAGAGAATTCTCAACAGAGGAAACTCAAATGGCTGAAAGACATTTAAGGAATTGCTCAACATCCCTAATCATCAGGGAAATGCAAATCAAAACAGCTCTGAGATACCACCTTACGCCTGTCAGAATGGCTAAGATCAAAAACACTGAAGACACCTTATGCTGGAGAAAATGTGGAGCTAGGGGAACTCTCCTCCACTGCTGGTGGGAATGCAAGCTTGTACAACCACTTTGGAAATCAATATGGCTCGTTCTTAGAAAATTGGGAATCCATCTCCCCCAAGATCCAGCTATACCACTCTTGGGCATATACCCAAAGAATGCTCAACCACACCACAAGAGCACTTGTTCAGCTATGTTCATATCAGCATTGTTTGTAATAGCCAGAACATGGAAACAACCTAGATGCCCTTCAACTGAAGAATGGATAAACAAAATGTGGTACATATACACAATGGAATACTACTCAGCAGAGAAAAACAATGACATCATGAGGTTTGCAGACAAATGGATGGATCTAGAAAAAATCATCCTGAGTGAGGTAACCCAGACTCAGAAAGACAAACATGGTATGTACTCACTCATATGAGGATACTAGATGTGGAACAAGGATGACTGGACTGCTACTCACATCACCAGGGAGGCTACCTGGAAAACAGGACCCCAAGAAAGACACGGGGATCGCCCAATGACAGAGATTTGGAATGAGATCTACATGAACAGCCTGGACATGAGTGGGGGTAGTGAAGGGCGAGGGTCGAGGGAAAGAGAGCTTGGGGGAGCGGGAGATCCCAGCTGGATCAACAACAGAGAGGGAGAACAAGGAATAGGAGACCATGGTAAATGAAGACCACATGAGAATAGGAAGAAGCAAAGTGCTAGAGAGGCCCACAGAAATCCACAAATATACCCCCACAACAGACTGCTGGCAATGGTCGAGAGACAGCCCGAACTGACCTACTCTGGTGATGGGATGGCCAAACACCCTAATTGTCATGCTAGAAACCTCATCCAACTACTGAGGGATCTGGATGCAGAGATCCATGGCTAGGCCCCGGGTGGATCTCTGGGAGTCCAATTAGCGAGAATGAGGAGGGTTTATACGAGCGAGAATTGTTGAGACCAAGGTTGGATAAAGCACAGGGACAAATAGCCAAAAGAATGGAAACACATGAACTATGAACCAATGGCTGAGGGGTCACCAACTGGATCAGGCCCTCTGAATGGGTGAGACAGTTGATTGGCTTGATCTGTTTGGGAGGCATCCAGGCAGTGGGACCGGGTCCTGTGCTCATTGCATGAGTTGGCTGTTTGAAACCTGGGGCCTATGCAGGATTGCTTGGCTCGGCCTGGGAGAAGGGCCTTTGACTGGACCTACCTGGACTGAGTCTACCAGGTTGATCTCAGTCCACGGGGAAGGCTTTGCCCTGGAGGAGATGGGAATGGAGGGTGGGCTGGGGGGAAGGTGAGGGGGGCAGGAGGGGGGAGAACAAGGGAATCAGTGGCTGATATGTAGAACTGAATTGTATTGCAAAATAAAAATTTAAAAAATTAAATTAAAAAAAAGAAAAAAAAAAGAAAACACAAACTGAGGGAATACTGGAAATAGAAATCCTGACTAAACGAACAGGAACTACAGAAGCAAGAATAACCAACCGAATGCAAGAGATGGAACAGAGAATCTCTGACACTGAAGACACAATAGAGAAAATAGATTTGTCAGTCAAAGAAAACACTAAAGATAAAAAAGTCATAACATAAAACGTCCAAGAAATTTGGGACACCAGGAAAAGACCAAACCTAAGAATAATAGGGATAGAAGAAGGAGAAGAATACCAACTCAAAGGGACAGAAAATATATTCAACAAAAATCATAGAAGAAAACTTTCCTAACCTAAAAAGAAATACCTATGAAGATACAAGAAGCTTACAGAACACCAAATAGGCTGGATCCAAAAAAAAAGTCCCCTGGCCACATAATAATCAAAACACTAAACATACAGAACAAAGAAAAAGTATTAAGAGCAGCAAAGGAAAAAGACCAAGTAACATATAAAGGCAGACCCATCAGAATAACACCAGACTTCTCAACAGAGACTATGAAAGCTAGAAGGTCCTGGACAAATTTCATACAGACACTAAGAGACCACAGATGCCAACCAAGACTATTATACCCAGAAAAACTCTCAATCACCATACACAGAGTAAACAAAATATTCCATGATAAAACCAGATTTAAACAATACCTATCCACAAATCCAGCCCTACAGAAAGCACTAGAAGGAAAAAATCCAACCTAAAGAAGCTAAATACACCCAAGAAATCTCAGGCAATAGATAATCCCACACCAATAACTACCAAAGAAGGAAAATGCAAGACTACCACAAAAAATAACAGGAATTAACAATCACTGGTCATTAATATCCATCGATATTAATGCTCTCAACTCACCTATAAAAAGACTAACAGAATGGATAAGAAAACAAGATCCATCCTTCTGCTGCATACAAGAAACACACCTTGACTTCAAAGACAGACACTACCTCAGAGTAAATGGCTGGGAAAAGGTTTTCCAATCAAATGGACCTAAGAAGCAAGCTAGTATAGCTATCCTAAAATCTAATAAAATAGACTTCAAACTAAAATCAATTGAAAGAGATCAGGACATTACATTATTATTACATTACATTACATATGTAATATGTAATATGGATATTACATATTTATCACAGGAAAAATCCACTAAGATGAAGTCTCGATTCTGAACATTTATGCCCCAAATACAAAGGCACCCACATTTATAAAAGAAACATTACTAAAGCTTAAATTGCACATCAAACCACACATAAGTAGTAGTGGGAGATTTCAACACACCACTCTCACCAAAAGACAGATCTACCAGATTGAAACTTAACACAGAAATAAAGGACCTAACAGATGTTATGACACAAATGGACTTAATAGATATCTTCAGAACATTCCATCCAAACACAAAAGAATATACCTTTTTGTCAGTCCCCTATGGAACTGTCTCAAAAACTGACCACATGCTTGGTCACAAAGCAAATCTCAACAGACACAAAAACATTGGAATAACCTCCTGTATCCTATCAGACCACCATGCCTTAAAGTTAGATTTCAACAACAACAAAAATTATAGGAAGCCTACAATCTCATGGAAACTGAATAATTCCCACCTGAAACACCAATGGATCAAGGAAGAAATAAAGAAAGAAATTAAAGATTTCCTAGAATTCAATGAAAATGAAAGTACAACATACCCAAATTATGGGACACTATGAAAGCAGTGCTAAGAGGAAAATTCATAGCTATAAATGCACACATAAAGAAGATGGAGAAATCTCATACCAATGAATTAACAGCACAACTGAAAGCTCTAGAACAACAACAAAAAAAAACTCACCCAGGAGAAATAGACGCCAGGAAAAAATCAAATTGAGGGATGAAATCAATGAAATAGAAACCAAAAGAATAATACAAAAAAAATCAATGAAACAAAGAGTTGGTTCTTTGAAAAAAATCAACAAGATAGACAAACCCCTAGCCAAATTAACCAAAAGGCAAAGAGAGAGCACCCAAATTAACAAAATTAGAAATGAAAAGGGAGACATAACAACAGACAATGAGGAAATCCAGAGAATCATCAGGTCATACTTCAAAAACCTGTACTCGACAAAATTGGAAAATCTGGAAGAAATGGACAATTTTCTGGATAGATACCACATACCAAAGTTAAATCAAGACCAGATAAACTATTTAAATAGACCAATAACCCCTAAAGAAATAGAAAGTCATCAAAAGTCTCCCAACCAAAAAAAGCCCAGGACCAGATGGTTTCAGTGCAGAATTCTATTAGATTTTCAAAGAAGAACTAATTCCAATACTCTTCAAAGTGTTCCACACAATAGAAACAGAAGGAACATTACCAAACTCTATTTATGAGGCTACAATTACCCTGATACCCAAACCACATAAAGATGCAACAAAGAAAGAGAATTACAGACCAATCTCCCTCATGAACATTGATGCAAAAATACTCAACAAAATATTGGCAAAACGAATTCAAGAACACATAAAAAAAAATTATCCACCATGACCAAGTAGGTTTCATCCCAGGGACGCAAGGATGGTTCCACATACAAAAATCTGTCAATGTAATACACCACATAAACAAACTGAAAGAAAAAAATCACATGATCATCTCATTAGATGCTGAAAAAGCCTTTGACAAAATCCAACAACCCTTCATGATAAAGGTCTTTGAGAGATCAGGAATACAAGGAACATTCCTAAACACAATAAAGGCAATTTACAGCAAGCCAACAGCTACCATCAAATTAAACGGAGAGAAACTCAAAGCGATTCCACTAAAATCAGGAACAAGACAAGGCTGTCCACTCTCCCCATATGTATTCAATATAGTACTTGAAGTTTTAGCTAGAGCAATAAGACAACAAAAGGAGATCAAAGAAATACAAATTGGAAAGGAAGAAGTCAAACTTTCACTATTTGCAGATGATATGATAGTATACATAAGTGACCCCAAAAATTCTACCAAGGAACTCCTACAGCTGATAAACTCCTTCAGTAAAGTGGCAGGATAGGAGATCAACTCAAAAAATCAGTAGCCCTCCTATACACAAATGATAAAAGGGCTGAGAAAGAAATCAGAGAAACATCACCCTTTACAATAGCCACAAATTATATAAAATACCTTGGGATAACACTAACTAAACAAGTGAAGGACCTGTGTGATAAGAACTTTAAATCTCTAAAGAAAGAAATTGAAGAAGATATCAGAAAATGGAAGGATCTCCCATGCTCATGGGTAGGTAGGATTAACACAGTAAAAATGGCAGTCTTACCAACAGCAATCTACAGATTCAATGCAATCCCCATCAAAATCCCAACACAATTCTTCACAGACTTGGAAAGAAAAATACTCAACTTCATATGGAAAAACAAAAGAGCCAGGATAGCTAAAAGAATCCTGTATAATAAAGCAACCTCTGGAGGCATCACCATTCCTGACCTCAAGGTCTACTATAGAGCTATAGTAATAAAAAACAGCTTGGTACTGGCATAAAAACCAACATACAGACAAATGGAATCGAATTGAAGACCCTGACATTAATCCACGCACATATGAACACCTGATTTTTGACAAAGAAGCCAAAACTATACAATGGAAAAAAGGACACAAATGGTGCTGGCATAACTGGATGTCAATATGTAAAAGATTACAAATAGATCCATTTCTGTCACCATGCACAAAACTCAAGTCCTAGTGGATCAAAGACCTCAACATAAATCCTGTTACACTAAACTTAATAGAAGAGAAAGTAGGAAGTACTCTTGAATGCATTGGCACAGGAAATCACTTCCTAAATATAACACCAGCAGCACAGACACTGAACACAACAATTAATAAATGGGGCCTCTTGAAACTGAGAAGCTTTTGTAGGGCAAAAGACATGGTCAAAAAGACAAAAAGACAGCCAACAGAATGGGAAAAGATCTTCACCAACCCCACATCTGACAGAGGGATGATCTCCAAAGTATATAAAGAACTCAAGAAACTAGACATCAAAATACCTAACAGTCCAATTAAAAAATGGGCTAAAGAGCTAAACAGAGAATTCTCAAAAGAAGAATCACAAATGGCTGAAAGACATTTAAAGAAATGCTCAACATCCTTAATCATCAGAGAAATGCAAATCAAAACGACTCTGAGATACCACCTTACACCTGTCAGAATGGCCATGATCAAAAACACTAACGACCGTCTATGTTGGAGAGGATGCAGAGCAAAGGGAACACTCCTGCACTGTTGGTGGGAATGCAAACTTGTACAACCACTGTGGAAATCAGTATGGCGGTGTCTCAGTAAATTGGGAATCGATCTACCTCAAGACCCAGCCATACCACTCTTGGGCATATACCCAAGGAATGCTCAATCATACCACAAAGATACATGCTCAACTATGTTCATAGCAGCACTATTCATAATAGCCAGAACTAACCTAGTTACCCGTCAACTGAAGAATGGATTTAAAAAATGTGGTACATATACACAATGGAGTATTACACAGCAGAGAAAAACAATGACAGCATGAAATTTGCAGGCAAATGGATGGAACTAGAAAATATCATCCTGAGTGAGGTAACCCAAACCCAGAAGGACAAACATGGTATGTACTCACTCATAAGTGGATACTAGATATAAAGCAAAGAACAATCAGACTGCAACCCACAGAACCAGAGAGGCTATACAGCAGGGGGGACACTAGGATGACTGTGACTTATAAGTTTTATTTTACTCAATTACTGGGCAAGCCTTAATGAAACATTTCACTATCACTATTAGGATAAGAATTTATACTGTATCAAGCTGATAATAGAAAAATAAATAAATAAATAAATAAAATATATAATAAGTCATGTAAAGATAGAAAATATACAAAGAAAAAAATGAATATTCAACTTATGTTTTGTCAAGATGGCCCACTTTGACTACTGGTGGTTGGAATAGGAATGGTCCCATAAACTCATGTGTGAATACTTGGTCCATAGGGAGTGACACTATTAGGAGGTGTGGCCTTGCTGGAGTAAGTGTGACCTTCTTGGAGGAGGTGCATCACTAGGGGGGTGGGCTTTGAGGTCTCAGAAGCTCAAGCCAATTCACTTCTTCTCCCTGCAGATCAAGATGTAGAACTCTCAGCTCTTTCTCCAGCAACATGCATGCTGCCATGTGCCCTGCCATGATGATAATGGACTAAACATCTGAAACTGTAAGCCACACCAATTAATTGTTTTCCTTTATAAGAGTTGCCATGGTCACAGTGTCTCTTCACAGCAGTAGAAATCCTAACTAAGATAACTACTATGCTATCTTTTGGGGAGAATGCAGGTAGCTTCTCAGGACCAACAACAATACCCCCACAGCTAACTCAAACCTCACCTCCCAAATAAGAAACATTTTCTTTATAGATGAGAAATTGTATGTAATACAATGTCCCTAACTACCACTTGAGAGGTATTCTGTTTGCTTTAACTTTTCTTGCATCACCATCATAATGAGGTTTCTTGATCCTCCAAAGGAGATGTTGGTCACATGGAGCTCCTGGCATGAATTCCACTTTTAAAGAAAAATTACCCTAATGCACTAACCATGAAACTAGCATATCTCTGTTCTCCCTGTTAAAAACTGGTGCATCTGCCAACTCCTGCTACTCAATATCAGGAACCATCAAAGAATAGAAAGTGGAAGGACTACAGAGACAGAGGTCAGGAAGGACCACGGTGAAACAGCATCTTCAAGACATAACAGGGCTACTGTACTCATGACCTCACAGCAGTTGGTTTGTCTGAACAAGACCTTGATAAGATCAAGCCATTCAATATTCTAGTATGGAAGGGGGAGGGACTCACCAGTCCCCATCACTAACTGAGATGACAGATTTCTGTATTTTTGCTGTAATCTCCTGAGCCATTAGTATCTGGGAAACAACCAAAGTCAACAACCGGAGTTACATTAATGACACAAGAAATGCTTCATGTTATACATCCAGCAAAAGCCTTTATGTGTTTCTAAGGGCAAGAATAAGACGTAATTGCAAACTGCCTATTAATTCAGCTTAGCTCACAACTACATCGATTCAACAGGTTACTTGATAAAATAATTTTAAAACAAAACAGAGTGGAGTAGCTTTAATAGAAAATGTGTTGCTCATCTTGCAAAGAGTAGTTCCCAATAGCTGGACCCTGCATGCCTAGAGGTGAGAACTCTGAGCTGGGTACTCACAGGAAAGTCAGAAGCTGGCTGACACAGAACCTGCCCTCCACAGTCCCACTATAGACACACAGACAGAAACATACACACACACCTGAGCCACTTGGATACACATTACAATAAAGCTAATCAAATTGTGCCAGGCACCACAAGAAAGGCACAAAAAGTTGACATAACAAGATACAGAATGAATATTCCTTTCATGTGAAAAAAGTTGTTGAGGAAAACTAGAAAAAATGGTGACTTTTCAATTGGGTTGTACAAGAGTGAAAATATACAGAGAAGGAACGAAGCTAGAAACTAGACTTCAGAGAAAATTCTCACAGCATGTGGTTGGTAAACAAACATCAGATGGGCCTGAGTTGGATCATGCTGGGGAGAAAGGGGAAGGGTGGGGCCCCAAGTGTCACGTGGAAGGCAGCTTCCATCTCTTTGAGCCAGGATCACAAGATCAGCATTTACCACACAGGAAACAGAGGCCACCAAAACTTGTGGGCCAAGAAAGGGGCACATACAACCAAGTCTGACTTTTAGAAGGTTCCATAGCAAAAATAATGAAAATGAACAGCAGAAGAAACAGGTTGTGAGTTGAAGAGCTTTAGCAACTCTCCCAAAAATATCACAGTTCAGAGTGTCCTGGTTTCATTTCTGTTACTGGGATTTTAAAAACAAAAACAAAATAAAAAACAAACAAAAAAAAAAAACCTGACAAAGAGCAACTTAGGGGAGAAAGGATTTATTCAGCTTATACTTCCAGGTCGGTCAAGGCAGGAACCTGAAGCAGCTAATTACATCATATCCAAAGTCAAAAGTAGACAGTAATGAATGTATGCAGGCCCGAACTGCTAAACTCACATTTTTTCACTCATACAGTTAAAGGCCTACCCTCCCCCATTAAATGATGCCACCCAATTTTATGCTGGACCTTTCTGTATCAGTTCATCAAGACAGTATGCCACAGATGTGCCCACAAGCAAATTTGATATAGACAACCCCTCATTGAGACTCTCTTCTCGGGTAAATCTTCACTGTGTCAAGTTGACAAAACCAATCATCACGTGGGGTGGGGGGTATGTCAAAATCACTCCTCTGCTGAAGATTCCCCATTGTCCTACATCCTTCTACTGCTTTCTTTCATTCATTTGATGGCTGTGGTTCAGGTTCACACAACATGTCTCAGAATAGTCTGAAAAGTTACCCACTCAATCCTACTGATTTATGAGAAATCAAGATATATCAGCCAAATGCTGTTGGGGGGCCTTATTTGGATTTTAAGTCAAACTAAACAAAAAGTCAACTGGAGAAATATGGACTCACTATATATTTGACAAGTATCACAAAATTATTGTAGATTTTTAAGATTAATAATGTATTATAGCCATATTAGTAAAAGATCCCTTGTCTTCTAGAAATATTTACAAATCAAATGATATGTGTGGGATTTGGATCAAAATCACACACGAGATAAGCTGGTTGGAAGGCATGAAATAAAATGGACTATAAGCTGGTGATTAATGAAACAGGATAATGAACTCATGGGTTTCATGTATTATAGTATTGACTTTACTTTTATGAATTTGAAACTTACCACAATAAAAGTCACCTAACTAGTATAAAGCTTTTATGGTATCATTCTAGCAGCCATAAGGTGAGCACAGATTCCCCTGCCCCTGCTCTAGAACCTCTGTCCAGTTGCCTGTTCATCAGCTCTCAAACACCTCAAACTCAATAGGTCCCAGAGGTTCCTCTCACTCCTCCATGTCAGGATTGTTTCTCTTCCCTATTCCCTGTCCTTGCCACAGTTAGCTCCCTGTGAGTCACTCTTGACTCATTTACACCCACAAGCACCATCAAGGTTCTGCACGTTGGCAGCCATTCTTTTCTTGGGAACTTTTCTTCAAAGCTTCTTCATCCCCATGCATCCATCACACACTGCTTAGCAGTCTACCTCAAAACCACCGCAATGATTGTAATTCTAAAAGAAACATCACTGCCTAACTTAAAGGCTCTAGTGGCTCCTTGCCAGCTAGAGGACAAAAGCCTAACTGCTCAGCAAAGCAGAATCTTCTGAGCACTGCCGTCTGAGTGAACTCAATTCCCACGAAAGATGTGAAAGCTGTTTTAGAGCTAATTAAAGATCAGATTAATGAGTGATACAACCATCTTCCATATGACACCCACAATCATAGTACAGGACCCCTTAAGGCAAAGTGGCCAGGCAGCCATTATAGAAAGTCAGCATCACCATCCAGCATACTCTCAGTACTGTGCCCAAGAGATAGAATCCAAGGCAGTTGCCGAATGAGCAAACTATGGCCATACAACAGAGCCTAAATGACATGATGAAGCCTCAAAGTCAAACCCAATCTACTAGCATCTTCCTTAGTATCAGACAGCAGCTAAGCCAAAGAAACAAAAAGCATATTAATCATAAAAGGTAAAGAAATAAAACATCAGCACACTCTACTATGAGAATTACAGAGTTATGAATCACACTTATTAAAGGTACTGAAATAAGGTAAGCAAAATGCAAATGGGCAGTGTTGAGAGGGTATGTCATATGTCAGCACCAAAAGCAGAGCCCCATCCATTATGGTGTCTGTTTCTTCTTTCCACATGCCTCTCAGTTGCTCAGCCCCAAACTAAAGCTTATGTTAAGAGAGATGACAAATATTTCCCTGGCTTCAAAGCCATGTGAGTCAGCAATTCCAAACAGAATATAGAAAAATCTGGGATCAGTGACTGTAGTGGTTTGAATAGGAATAGCCACCATAGGCTCAAATATTTGAATGAGTGGTCATTAGGGTGTCCTTGTTGGAGGAAGTGTGTCACTGAAGGTGGGCTTTGAGGTTTCAATCTTTCTTCCTGCTGCCTGTGGTTCCAGATGCAGAACCCTCAGTTATCTCTCCAGCACCATGTCTGCCTGTGTGTCACCATGCTTCCCACCATGACAATAATAGACTAAACCTCTAAACCTGTAAGCAAGCCCTAATTAAATGTTTTCCTTTATAAGAGTTGCCATGGTCAGGGTGTCTCTTCACAGCAATAGAACATTGACCAACACAGTGACAATAACCCATTTAGTGACAACTGAGCAACCAGTACCTCCCCAGATATACACAGTAAATATGAATATAGCAGTCAATAAGGGGTATACAAGTTCTTCTGTCTCTTCACAGGCCTCATATTCTGACAGGGAAAGAACCTTTCAGATAAGATATCTATGTTAAGAAGGAAAGATAAAAAATAATAGAGGAAAAAATAACACAAGGAGGGTTGTAGGAGGTGCCAAGGTAGCACAGTGAAATACTAGAGAGCCAAAAAAGAGGTTAGGTTGCAATGGAAACAGAGAGGATACAGCATAGAATATGAGTTAGCTGCTCAACTCCTTGTCATTCAATTTTTTTTTGCCAACAGTCACATTTTCTAGTGTGTTTAAAAATAAGATGCCACATCAATTACTTGAATAATGCTCAGTGTTTGTCTCATCACTTTGTCAAGGGCAGTGGGGCATGGCACAGAGAGAGAGACACAGTTCCATGCTGCCACCTGCAGCAGCCTAAGGAGTTCTTTACAGAGACTTCTCTTCAGATGAAGCCCAGATTCTTAACTTGTCCACAGAGATGAATTTCAGGATGGACAGTATGAAGCAGAGTTAGAGTTTGCAGTGGGAAAAGATTTAATATGGATTTTAAAACAGAGATTAGTAGTGGGAACATGAACTCCAGCAAAGAAGCTATGACTACAAAGGCTAATCAATTAATGAGAACTTCAGTGATATGGAGAAGTTGGAATGTTGCAGGTCAAGAGCTAAATTATCTGGGGTATCTATCTCCTCTTAATTGTCATTTATTACCCACCTCTGGATATGACTTACCATCTTTGTAATCACCAGGTACATCCTTTGGACTGTACCACCACACACCCCCACCCCCATTTCTATCAACCAAAAAAGCTGTCAGCATCTGAGACCTATAGCTGATATTTCCCTGTTTGTCTGTAACCCACCTACCTGATATACCTACCAATATACTTGAAAAGTATCTTATCTCATGACTTAAAGTTTCTGTTATTATAAAAACTTCATGGAACTGTTACCACATTGGAACATGATATTTGAGTAAAACTGAATCTATGTTCCTGGGCCATATTGGGCTCCAGAATAAGCCATTTCACATTTGTTCCTTTGGGGCAAGGGATGTTTCTTTCATTGACAATAGAGAGACACTGAGGGCAAGAATGGTACATATTAAAGCATGGGTATGGATTTCTCAAGAAAAAGTTGCCCTTAAATGTGTTAGTAGCCCAACAGATGAAATCACATTGTTCAAAGGGTTCCTAAGGAACTTCTTTATTTCTGCCCTTCCCCACTTTTCTTAGTGAGATCAAAGAATGGTACCTGAGGTGAGTTGGGTAGGGTTATAATCTGATAAAGCTATAGGTCACAAGGGTTGCACAAGTGGGTTTAGACTTACCTTTTACTGTAAAGGAAGTGTCTTGTGAAAATCCTTAAAAAATTGGAAGTTTAGAGTTGGGAGAGGAAAAAAGCCATAACTGGTCCTGAATGCTTAGGCCTTAAGCATGATTTGTTGCTTTTTAAACATTGTTATCTGAAATATCTCTAGAGAAAAGTAATATTGTCTCTATACAGGCAATATTCATAGCAAAATTTGTTAGTTGTCCTGGGAATTCTTTACTCTCATTTGGAGAGAAACTTCATTCAGATTGGGAAGAGGGTGTTCCTTTCCGTTCCCATGTCCCTTTCATTTTCTTCTTTCTACCTGCATCAACCCACTCTATAAGACAGTGCCAGGCACCAAAAAATGGAATAGGCCAAAAATGGTATACAATGGTTCCTGTCCTCTGACAGTCTAAAGCCCACTGAAAGCCAACCAATTCTGCTAAAAGAGAAAAAAAGCATTGGAAGAGTCTCTATCAATGGTTCTCCTAGTTTGTATTATAGCAGTGGGATGCTCAAGGCTCTCAGGGGAACAATCAGCAGTTAAATGTTGTGTGGTAAGGGAGGGCATCCCACCATCTGGCTGGGTATGGATGGTAGTCTAACATAACAGAAAGACAGGTCTCCTGCAAAATGCAAAGCCAGGAGTAAAGTGATGGAATATGGTGATTAAAAAGGTAAGAATGAGACATGTGGCCAGAGAAGAGTGAGAGAAAAAAGTCAAAGATCAAGACTAAATAGAAAGAACTAGAAACCAGCTATGAAAAAATTATATCTAAAGCCACAATTATGAGCGCAAAAGTCATCAGAGCAGACTACCCCTTGGGCACATCTACATTTAGCTAAACAGAGTGAAACAGGGACACTGAGTAGATGAAGCACACTTATATGACTAGAAGAACCTCATTCTGAATTAAGAATAGTAAATGCATTGAGGAATGTACCTGGAATAGAGGAGAGGACAGTTAGGGTCATCCCCCCACCTAGATTTAAATATAAGAAAATGAAAGCTTTCTTTAACACTACCTAGCCATTTCTCTTGTGTTGGATATGAGTGACAAACTATTGGCAAAATGAAGGAGTGAAGGAGTTTAGCTGTTTGTATGCTCTTAAGGGCCTGGGAATCCCCAAACCACAGGGTGGCTCACCTGGAATGTACCTGAAGTGCATGGAAGGAAACAGCACTCTGTGTAGCAGCATACACAGATGAGGCCATCCATCCAAAGATATACAGGGACTACCTCTAGCTGGTCAGGGGTGGGAAAGAGGCAAAGCCATCACAGCAAGAAGATGGACCCATCAATCTTTATCTATAAGTGCACCATAACGACTGCTTCTGTGCTTGTTCTGTCCTTTCTTAGCAAGCTGGTGCCAACACAGGGTTCCCTGCCACTTGGATATACAAGAGAAAACACTGTACCAACTAAGCCTACATCCTGCTTGTCTTACCCAGCAAATATCTCATTAGAAACAAATCAATTAGCCTCAGGTTACGTTCAGGCTCTGAACCTGGTTAATTCAAGCCAATCCTCAGAGCCAGACATTTCCACTTTTGAGTTAGCAATGTCATTGTTTTAATTCTCTACCAAGGCAGGTGCTACATTGCCTGCGTGGCTTCTTGGAGTACATGTGCTACAGGCCTTAACATCCAACTACAACATCTACTTTCCTTGTCTTATTTGACAGATAGCTCTGTAATACTACCTATGGCTCTGACCTTTTTTTTCTAATCCAATCACTTCATACAGAGTAAATGTCACTATTAAAAGCCATCTGAAAACAGTCTGCCATAAAGCAATCACAAAAGAATCTCAGGTATGCATTCTCTTTACCATTTGTCATTGCTTAACCAACCTACTCAACATGGCTGAGCACTACACACAGTAAACAGAGACTTGTTTGTGGCTTAATGAGAAGACAGACTGTACCTCCCATTCTTGACCCTAATACCTTCCTTCTGCCTTTGAGAAAACCACTAATTCATTTTTGTTTGTATCCCTAGTCTAAGATTACTAAATACACATATCTATAAATATATAATAGTCTTTTCCTTATTTATCTTTCTTTTGGGAGTGTGTGTTGTGTAGTGGTTCTGCAACATGTGTATTTACTGTATAGGTGTGTGCTCATGTGCATGTGGGTGTGCATGCACCTGAGTATGGATGCCAGAGGCAGTTGTTCTCTCTCACTGATCACTCCCCATATTGATTTCTTGAGACAGGGTTTCATTGAACCTGAAGTTCATCAATTTGGTTATACTGGCTATCCAATGTGTATCGGGGATCTATCTGCCTACTACTATCCCCCCATCCCCATCCCCAGTGCTATGGTTGCAGATATGCGTCATTTGCCTGACTTTTTATATGGGTTCTGGAATCTGAAGTCAGGTTCTCATGCTTTCAGGGCAGGCACTTCACTGATTGAACCATCTCCCCAGTCTTTTCTGGTTTTAATTTACACAAATAATACTTTCTAGAACTAGGAGGTTGTGGCTGTAGAACAAAGACCAAAACAATAATAACTTAAACAAGGCAGACAGTTTTTTTTCCTTTATGTAGAAGATAGAGTAAGCATTTCTGTGATGAACCTGTGGCTCCCTGTCTGGATATATTGTCATTTAGGCAGAGGGGAGTGGGAGGACAAAGAAAGGCATTCTCTTTCCTTTTAAGGGCATGACTTCCAATTTGCATACACTACTCTATATACCTCCTATTAGCCAGTACTTGGTCATATTTGGTTACATGGTCACACTTGGCTATAAGAAAAGCAAGAAAATAGTCTTTTTTCTGGGAGGCCATTTATCCTTTTAAAATTTCATTACTGGCCAGGCGGTAGTTAATCCCAGCACTTGGGAGGCAGAGGCAGGCAGATCTCAGTGAGTCGAGGCCAGCCTGGTCTACCGAGTGAATTCCAAGACAGCCTGGGCTGTTGCACAGAGAAATCCTGTCTCAAAAAAAAAATAATAAAATAAAATTTCATCAATGGAAATCATATTTACTAGACAAATTTCACAGCATCTCCGTTTTTACTGGATGTAATCTTTTAAGAGTTACTCAGGTTGAAACATATAAAGTCATGAACGTGCATTGCTATTCAGTTGCACAGTTTCATATATGAGCTTGGGTGACAGGTTTGCTTTAGAATTGAGGATTTAAATTCTAAATATGGCCGGGCGGTAGTGGCGCATGCCTTTAATCCCAGCACTCGGGAGGCAGAGCCAGGCGGATCTCTGTGAGTTCGAGGCCAGCCTGAGCTACCAAGTGAGTTCCAGGAAAGGCGCAAAGCTACACAGAGAAACCCTGTCTCGAAAAACCAAAAAAAAAAAAAAAAATTCTAAATATGGTGAATGAATATACCACAATTTATTAAACCATGCCCCTGCTGGAAGATACCTGGGTCTTTTAAACACAATATGTTTACTGACTCTTTAAATCACATCAGGGAAAATGTTAAATTAGTTAAATGCTAAATTATATGGATCAGTCTCAGGTACACTTTATTTTGTAAAACTTTTAAAGTGCTCTACACCAAGCTGATTAAAGCAGAAACTTGACAATGTTGAACATAAAAAGAAGAAATAAATCTGTGGTCTACCTAGAGTTTCTGCTATTGTAACTAAACATTGTGTGGTGTTTCTTGACAACTGAAACAAAGAGGAAGCATGGTGTGCCATTCGTTCCTCATCATCTGATAAGGGTAAATAACTGACCTACTCTGGTGATGGGATGGCCAAACACCCTAATTGTCATGCTAGAAACCTCATCCAACTACTGAGGGATCTGGATGCAGAGATCCATGGCTAGGCCCCGGGTGGATCTCTGGGAGTCCAATTAGCGAGAATGAGGAGGGTTTATACGAGCGAGAATTGTTGAGACCAAGGTTGGATAAAGCACAGGGACAAATAGCCAAAAGAATGGAAACACATGAACTATGAACCAATGGCTGAGGGGTCACCAACTGGATCAGGCCCTCTGAATGGGTGAGACAGTTGATTGGCTTGATCTGTTTGGGAGGCATCCAGGCAGTGGGACCAGGTCCTGTGCTCATTGCATGAGTTGGCTGTTTGAAACCTGGGGCCTATGCAGGATTGCTTGGCTCGGCCTGGGAGAAGGGGACTGGACCTACCTGGACTGAGTCTACCAGGTTGATCTCAGTCCACGGGGAAGGCTTTGCCCTGGAGGAGATGGGAATGGAGGGTGGGCTGGGGGGAAGGTGAGGGGGGCAGGAGGGGGGAGAACAAGGGAATCAGTGGCTGATATGTAGAACTGAATTGTATTGCAAAACAAAAATAAAAATTTAAAAAATAAAACAGCTAAGAGAGATAAATGTCTGCTCAATTCCACATTCTAAAATAAAGCTGACTTATTTCACAAAGCTCAGTTAGCAGGAAAGGTTAATGCCAGTTGTATAAAACAGGACAAGACTTATCTAGGAGTATTCTTATTTTACCCTTAACAAGTAAAGGACTTAGTATTCCCAGTTTTTCATGCTAAAGATGTAGAGCTCAGTGGTACAGAGCTTGCCTAGCATGCGCAAGACCCTAGGTTCCATACTCAGTACAGTATAAAATAAGGGGGAAAGTTTCTATATAGGGACAGGTTAATGCCCATATGCAGGTTAACCTGTAAGTTCTGCCAAGTACTCAACTAAGAGGAATGGACCAAGACTCTTCCAGAGTTTGACAGTTTCCCTAGTAGCTTGGTATTTTCCAAGATCACACTATTAGGCACCTTCGTGTCAAAGTCTTTTTGACTCTCTGGTAATTAATTCAAGATTTCAACCCATTTTAGAGAAGTGAAAAGAAACTGGTTATTTTTGTGGCTTCTTTTTTCACAACTGTAAACAACCAAATATAGTATCCTTTCCATTTTTACATGCATTTTGGTAGTTTTTTTCTTTCAGTATATTTTTAAATTATTATTTGATATGCAAATAATTATGGGATGTCATATGATCAGTCAATACATATATACATTACATAATGACCTAGTCAAAGAAATTAACATTTCTGACTCTTCAATCTTTAAAAACTTTAAAATTAAATCATGGCTACAATATCTTACCCCAATATACTACCCTCTATGTTTCATGCTTTTTCCTATTACTCTAAGTCATTTCCCCCCGAAGAGAATCAGCACATTTGTGTACTGTTTCAAATCAGCTAGGACAATATATAGAACATCCACTTTATACTATAGGTTCTATTTATAATAGCAGCCCTTAATTTTCACTACAACTTCATGGTGTAGGGATTACTAACACCACTTTCCAGTTAAGAAAGCTGGGTATTAAAGCTCTGTAAAAATTATATAGCTGGCAAACTTAGAGCTAAGAGCTAATTTCATATACTTCCAATTCCAAACTTTCTAGTAGCTGCAGATGTTCAGACGGCAAGTAAGTTATGGCTAAAATTTAACTCACCTTTGTAAATAATATATGTGTCTACTGTATGGAAGCCTCTGGTCTTCCCCCAAAGCAAGCTTGTGGATATAATCTGGCGAGACTAAACTCCCTCCAAAAATTTTATTTCCTACTTACTCTACAAAGACCTCCATCCTCACCAGTATCTGATCTGCCAACTTTCACCACTGCCTCCACAATTACATAAAAAATATTCAGTCAATGAATGTTTAAAGATCCTTCTATGCCTCAGCCACTTTTCCAGTGTTTGGATACATATATAAATGAAGAAAACAAACTGAAATTCCTGATCTCCTAGAACATATTTATACTTCTAGTATGTGGCCATATGCAAAACCAAGATAGATCACACTGTGTGTTAGAAATAAAAAGTGCTACACTCCAGCCAGGGAAGCAGAGAAGCTAACTGCAGATCTTCACCTCTCCCTCCTCTCCTCCATATCCAATCCCCAAGTCTTACTCATAACTCTGCAGCAGAATACCTGCTGAGACCAATCTTTCCCCTCTGATCCCACCTCCAGTGGATCACACATATCTTCCCCTCCTAACTTCCCTCCACCCATTCATTGCTTTATCCCAGCCCCAAACTCCAGCAGGCATTCCCTGGGAACCTGCAGGCCACTTCAGCCAATGAATCAGGTAAGCTAACAGCAAATCTTCACCTCTCCCTCCATTCATCCAAATCCAATCCCCCAGTCTCATTCCTAGATCCAGAACAGACCACCTGCTGTGGCCTCCCTTCACTTGGCGCCCATTCTCTAGGGAATAAGCAGTTCCTGATAGAACACCCTGCTTTCCTCTCTCCTGTGGATCCCCTCAGCAGCCCACTCCTAGATCACCCTCATTCCTAAGTGAAAGTTCCCAATTCCTAGAAAGACATTTTACCTGGAACCCACAGTGTACACATCTATCAGAATCCAAGAAGAATTTCCTACCAGGAAAGACACAGCCACCACAATCTTCTAAGAATCAGAGAAGAAACGGAAAGCAAGGAACAAAACAACCACCCAACAAAGATGAGACCAGATATCAGCACCTAAAATTACAATCTTGCAAAACACAGATGCCTAGACGCCAGCATAAACACACAATCAATAACAGCCCAATATGTCTCCACTAGAGGCCAGCAAC
The DNA here is from genome assembly GCF_949786415.1 of Peromyscus eremicus. Taxonomy (NCBI): domain Eukaryota; kingdom Metazoa; phylum Chordata; class Mammalia; order Rodentia; family Cricetidae; genus Peromyscus; species Peromyscus eremicus. The sequence continues at coordinate 1,960,171 of NC_081439.1, read as the reverse complement.
CCTACCACAGCAGGCCCTGAGTGTTGCAACATAGCTGAAGCACAAGAAAAAGACCCCAAGATAGCCTTGATGAATATGACAGAGGTCCATAAGGAGAAAATGAATAAATCCCTTAAAGAAATATATGAAAGTACAAGCAGTGGAAGAATATTACTAAAAAAGTTCAGGACATGAAAGTGGAAATAGAATCAATAAAGACAACTCAAATCAGTAAAGAAAACTGAGCGGAATCTGGAAATGAAAATTTTAGGAACTTGAACAGGAACCTGAGAAGCAAGCTTCACCAACAGAACACAAGAGACTGAAGAGTGATTCTCAGGCACTGAAGACGGGATAAAAAAAAATGTATACCTTGATCAAAGAAAATGTTAAACCTCAAAAAATCCTGGCACAAACATCCAGGAAATCTGGGACACCATAAAAAGACAATCTAAGAATAATAGAGATAGCGGAAGGAGAAGAAACCCAGGTCAAAGGCACAGAAAATATTTACAGCAAAATCATAGATTTCCTTAACCTAAAGAAGGAGATGCCTATAAAGGTAAAAGAAGCATACAAAACTCAAAATAGACTGGACCAAAAAGAAAGTCCCCTTGGCACATAATAACCAAAACACTAAATGTACGGAAGAAAGAATATTAAAAGCTTCAAGGGAAAAAGAACAAGTAACATATAAAGGCAGGCTTATCAGAATAATGCCCAACTTCTCAATGGACTCTCTAAAAGCCAGAAGAACCCGGACAGATGTTCTAGAGATTCTAAGAGACCACAGATGCCAGCCCAGATTACTATACCCAGCAAAACTTTCAATCACAATAGGTGAAGAAAAATAAGACATTCCATGATAAAAAAACAAATTTAAGGAATATCTATATAAAATACAGCCCTACAGAAGGCACTAGGGAAAAAAATCCAACCTAAAGAATTTAACCTTACCCAAGAAAATACAAATAATTCCAAACCATTAAATCAAAAGAGGGGAAACACACACATCACAACAACAACATAAAATAACAAGAAATCAATAGTCACTGGTCATTGATATCTCTTAGCATCAATGGTCTCAATTCCCCAATAAAAAGACACAGACTAATAGAATAGATGCAAAAACAGGATCCACACTTCTGCTCTATCCAAGAAACACACCTTAACAATAGGATATACATTACCTCAGGGTAAAAGGATGGAAAAAGATGTTCCAAGCAAATAGACCTAAGAAGCAAGCTGGTATAGCCATTTTAATATCTGACAAAATAGACTTCAAACAAAACTAATCAGAAGAGATAAGGGAGGACACTTATCTTCTTAGTTACTGTCCTATTGCTGTGAAGAGATACCATGACCAAAACAACTCTTACGAGAAAGCATTTAAATGGGCAGGCTTACAGTTTCAGAGGTTTAGTCTATTATCATTATGTCAGGGAACATTGAAGCAAGCAGGCAGAATCAGTGCTGGAGAGGTAGCTGAGCATTCTACATTCAGCTCTGCAAGCAGCAGGAAGAGACACTGGGCCTAGCTTGGGTTTTTGAAACCACAAAGCCCAACCTCAGTGACATATTTCTTCCAACAAATCCACCCTACTAATCCTTCTCAAGTAGTGCTACTCCATGATGACTAATCATCCAAATTTATGACCCTATGGAGGGCCATTCTTATTCAAACCACCACAACACTACATATTCATTAAAGCAAAAATCCACTAAGAGGACATTATAATTCTTAACATCTATGCACCAAATACAAGGGCACCAAAGTTCATAAAAGAAACACTACTACAGCTTAAGCCATATATTGACCCTCACACACTAATAGTGGGAGACTTCAATATCCCACTCTTGCCAATAGACAGGTCATCAAGACAAAACTAAACAGACAAATGCTTGCACTAACCGATGTTGTAAACCAAATGGACCTGACAGATATTTACAGAACACTCAAACACAAAAAATACACTTTCTTCTCAGCACCTCATGGTACTTTTTCCAACACTGACCACATACTCAGACACAAAGTAAGTCTCAACAGATACAAGAAAATCAAAGTAACACCCTGAAGCCTATCAGGTCACCATGGATTAAAGCTGGATATCAACAACAGAAAGCTTATAAACTCATAGAAACCGAACAACTCTCTACTGAATGAAAAATAGGTCAAGAGAGAAATAAGAAAGAAATTTAACACTTTCTAGAGTTGAGTGAAAATGAATACACAATATACCCAAACTTATAGAACAAAATGAGGGTGATTCTAAAAGGCAAGTTCATAGTAAGTGTTTATATAAAACATGGTGCAATCTCATACTAGCAACTTAAGAGAACATCTGAAAGCTCTAGAACAAAAAACAAAAAAAAATACCTAAAATGAATACACAGGAGGAATAATCAAACTCAGGGCTAAAATCAATAAAATAGAAACAAACAAAAAATACAAAGAATCAATGAAACAACAAGGTGAGTCTTGGAGAAAAATCAATGATATTGAAAAACCCTTATCCAAATTAACTCAAAGGTGGTGAGAGAATATCCAAATTAACAAAATCATAAACAAAAAAGGGAACATAACAACAGACACCGAGAAAATCCAAGGAATCATAAGGACATACTTTAAAAACCTGTACTCCACAAAATTGTAAAATCTAAAAAAGTGGATACTTTTCTTGATAGGTACCACTTGCCAAAGTTAAATCAAGATCATATAAACAATTTAAATACACCCATAGGTGCTAGTAAAATAGAACCATTCATTAAAATTCTCCAAACCAAAGAACACCCAGGGCCAGATGGCTGAAGCACAGAAATCTATCAGCCTTGAATGAAGAGCTAATGCCAATACTCCTCAAATTATTCCACAAAATAGAAACAGAAAGAACATTGCCCAATTTGTTTTATGAGGCCACATTTACCCTGACACCCAAACCATATAAAGACCCAATAAAGAAAGAATTACAGACCAATTTCTCTTATGAACACAGATGCAAATTTCCTCAATAAAATACTTGCAATATGAATCAAAAAATACATCAAGTAGGCTTCATCCCAGAGATGCAGGGAAGATGGTTCAACATACTTAAATCAATAAATGAAATCCACCATATAAACAAACAGAAAGACCATATGATGCAGAAAAGGCCTTTGATAAAAAATCCAATACCTCTTCAAGATAAAAGTCCTGGAGAGAAACATTGGTTATACCTCAACCTGATAAAGGTAGATTATAGCAAGTCCATAGCCAACATCAACTAAAAAGGAAAAAAACTCAAAACAATTCTACTAAAATCAGGACCAAGACATGGTTGTCCACTCTCTCCATACCTATTCAATATAGTACTTGAAGTTTTAGTTAGAGCAATAAAATAATTGAAGAAGAAATATGGTGATATTTTAATTGTACTGAAATGTGATTTTATTTGTATGTTAATAAATAAAGTTGCCTGGGGATCAGAGCTAATAGCAAGCCATAGCAGAAACTGGGCAGTGGTGGTGCACTCCTTTAATCCCAGCTCTTGGAAGGCAGAGCTAGGCAGATCTCTGTGTGTTCAAGGATACAGCCAGCATGGAGACACACGCCTTTAATCTCAAGACCAACCATAGAAGACCTGGAGGTCTGTACAGACAGGCAGTGATGAGGAGGTCATGTGGTTAGGTTTACAACCAATGAGAAGGCAGAATAGAAAGTCTATAAAAAAGACAAACGACAGGAAGTAGGTCTCTTGCTGAGGAAGATAGCAGCGGCAGTGAACCTTAAGGTTTTTAGCTCTAAGCTATCGCTCTGACCTCTTGGGCTTTCATCTTTGCATTGGCTCTGTGTTTCTTATTTAATAAGACAGTTACATCTACATTTGGCACCCACATGGCAAGAATTCATTAAAAAAATTCATTAAAAACTAAGCTTGGCTTAGTGGTGGGTCCGGTTTCCCGCCTGGGAGGGCCCAGCTCCCTAGCTCAGCTTAGGATTCAGGCCTACTGGAGCTACTGCTAATTGCAGTAGCTACATGCAACTGCAGATAGGCTGCTCTCGGCTGAAATGCCACCGCAAGTGGTCGGAGCTTAAGGAAGCCAGAGCCCAGGCTCATTTAAGCTTTTGGCCAGAACTTGTGGCTACACTTTCTTGCTTTCTCTCTCTCTCTCTCTCTCTCTCTCTCTCTCTCTCTCTCTCTCTCTCTCTTTCTCTCTTTGGATTCACACCTCGGACACTAGGTAGCTGTTTTGAAATTCCCTCAGATTTCTACTGTTGTATGCAGACTTCGTCAGTCAATTAGATATCAGATATTTTAAAGGAAACTATTTAAAAGAGAAATTTTTTCACATTAAAAAAATGGGTTTTATGTGTACATTGGAAGAAAATTGGGCTTTGTTTGAAATTTTAGGCAGTCTGACAATGGAACAACTATATGACAAAATTAATGTTGATCGAATTATGCACTTTATTACTTTTCTTATCCTTATATTACTATTTAAAAAGATAGTCAATTTAAGTGCCAGGATAAAAGGTTTAGAAAAACCTGTTAAACCTGTTAAAATGAATTATAGAGAAATTCAAATTCAGACAGAAGAAATTAACAGTGAAGTTGTTTCAAGATTGGATCATAAGGTTGCAGAAAGAAAACCTGTTTTCACACAATCACCCTTAATTTATCTGGTAACCATACAGCAGTTACCTGATCAAGGTGAATACACAAAATATTTGGACTCCAATTGAAGTGTTAGATTTACAAAGGTTTAAGGAGGCAATAGTATTTTATGGCATGCATTCCCCATATGTAAAGCAAATGTTAACACCTGGTCAACTTATAATAGGATTATACCACAGGACTGGCGGGAGCTGGCACATGCTGTTCTGGAACCCAAACAATGGCTCCAGTGGCAAATGTGGTTCAAGGAGGAGGCTAAAAACATAGAAAAACAATGGAGGGATAAAGGAATACAAGTCTTCCAGGATCAGCTTGTTGGAGAAGGCCAATATGCTACAGTACAAACACAATGTTTATATGATATCCAAACCTTAATTCTATGTCGAATGGCAGCCTTAAATGCATGGGACAGAGTTGAGGAACCAGGAAAGAAAACTGAGCCATTTACAAAGGTTATACAGGGCCCAAAAGAATCTTTCACAGATTTCTTACAAAGACAGGCTTCAGCAGTAAAGAGAATGGTCCCGAATTCAGAAGCTAGTCAGATAATAATTGAATCTTTGGCTTTTCAGAACGCAAATGCAGCATGCAAAAGAATAATCAGGCCATTAAAGGCAAGATCTGCACCCTTGGAAGATTGGATTAGAGACACAGTTAATGTTGAGGCTCATGACCAAGATGATATGTGGGTAGGAGAAGCAATTTCAAAAGGTTTGAGGAATGTTAAGATGTTTTGGATGTGGAAAGCAAGGACATTTGAAAAGGGACTGTAAACAGGGCATTCCTAGAAACAATGTTTCTTCAAGGAACAATGGCAACAGAATGCCTCTTCCTTCTGGAGTATGCAGAAGGTGTGGTTAGGGAAAACACTGCACCAACCAATGTAGATCAACAAGGGACAGACAAGGTAATATTTTGCCTCGTCTTCGAGAAACTCTCAGAGGGGCCTCAGGCAGACCCCCAACAGTGAATCCAGTTCAGACCTTTCCTGCATTTGTAGAGGAAAGCTTTACTCAGAGCAATTAAATAACCAAATGCCTATTGGAATAAATCATGCTGGTCGGGATGATGAAACAGAGAGAATAGAAAATTCAGGAGAAAACATAAAGAAAATTTTTTGGCAAACTTCTATAAATGAACAAAGACCAAAATTAACAATAAAAATAAATGGTGTTTTGTTGTCTGGTCTGGTATACACAGGTGCTGGCATTACCATAATTGCACCAGAATTTTGGCATCCAACTTGGACTCTTCAGGACGTAAATGTTCAACTGTTAGGAATTGGAACATTATCTCAAGTGAAACAGAATGCAAGGTGGCTCAAATGTATAGGTCCAGAAGGACAGAGAGGAAAATTAAAACCATATGTGGCTAACATAGCTATGAAATTGTGGGGTCGAGACCTGTTGCCACAATGGAATACTCAGATTAACATCCCTCCAACTTCAGAAACAAATCATAAACTAACACATGTTTCTGAGAGAAATATTAGAAGATATTATTCTAATGAGTGGTCACCAGCCATCCATATTATACAAGAACAGGGCACGACAACTGATGATCTCCCAAAGACACCAAGAGCTCAAACTTTAAAATGGTTAACAGACAAGCCTGTATGGGTTCAGCAATGGCCTTTAACAACAGAGAAACTCCAGGCTTTAGAAGAGCTGGTAGAAGAACAGTTAAATCCTCAGCATATTGAAGAATCAACCAGCCCTTGCAATTCTCCTGTTTTTGTTATTAAAAAGAAATCTGGTAAATGGAGAATAGTAACATATCTTAGAGCAATTAACAAAGTAATTCAGCCAATGGGCTCTCTACAATCTGGAATTCCTTTGCCTACTCTGTTACCTAAATGATGGCCTCTCATAGTTATAGATTTAAAAGACTGTTTCTTTTCAGTACCCTTACAAGAAAAAGACAGAGAAAGATTTGCCTTCACGGTGCCTACTTACAATAATTCTCAACCGGATAAAAGATTTCAATGGAGAGTCCTCCCACAGGGAATGTTGAATAGCCCAACTCTGTGCCAATATTTTATACAACAGCCATTGGAAGTGATACGTAAAAAATTTCCTAAATCTATAATTTATCATTATATGGATGATATTTTACGAACTGACTCAAATGCAGATACTTTAGAAAGAATGTTTGAAGAATTAAAGAAAATTTTGCCTTGCTGGGGATTACAAATTGCTCCTGAAAAGATACAAAGAGGAGATTCTATTATTGGTTTAGGATGTAAAATAAAGCTACAAAAAATTAGACCCAAAAGGTGCAAATTAGGAAAGATCAACTACAGACACTTAATGACTTTCAAAGATTATTTGGAGACATTTCTCATCTACAAACTATTGTTGGGGTAAAAAAGGATGAACTGAATAATTTGTTCAAAACCTTAGAAGGTGACAAGGATTGTCCAAGAGAAAGAATTGGCCTTGGTAGAAAAGAAAGTACATGAAGGGCATGTGGCTCGTATTGATCCAAAGCTGGATTGCATTTTGGTTATTTTACCTTCTAGGCATTCTCCAACAGGAATATTAATGCAGAGGGAAGATATTATATTGGAATGGATATTTTTACAAATAAAACAAATATAAAAATAAAAACTTATGTGGAAAAAAATCTCTGACTTGATTTGGAAAGGAAAATTGAGACTTCATCAATTAGCAGGAATAGACCCAGCAGAAATTGTCATACCTTTAACTAAAGAGGACATTGAAAAATTATGAACAGAAAGTGAACCTTGGCAAAGAGCTTGCAGTAATTTTTGGGAGAAATTAACAGCAAATATCCCAAAAGCAATAGAATTGATCTTATAAAGAGAGCTGATTGGATCTTGCCTAGAATTGTACAGGAAAAACCCATATCTGGAGTTCGTACATTTTATACAGATGCCAACAAACAAGGAAAGGCAGGTTACAAATCAGAAAATTTAAGTAAAGTGGTTCAAAGTCCTTATAATTCAGTTCAAAAATCAGAATTGTATGCTATTCTGTTGGTATTAATGGATTTTTCAGAACCTCTCAACATAGTAACTGACTCTCAGTATGCTGAAAGAGTAGTATTACATATTGAGACTGCAGAATTTATCCCTGATGCTTCAGAATTAACTTCACTATTTATTCAATTACAAGATACAATCAGGAAAAGGAGTCATCCTTTATATATAACTCACATTCGATCCCATACTGGTCTGCCAGGCCTTCTACCACAAGGCAATGATGAGATTGATAAATTATTGATAGAAAATGTACTGGAGGCCTCAGAATTTTATAAAAAACATCATGTCAATGCTGTGGGATGTTCTGTATGACAAATGTGTTGCTAATTAGTCAATAAATAAAACTGATTGGCCATTGGCTAGGCAGGAAGTGTAGGCAGGACAAGGAGGAGAATAAAGCTGGGAAGTGGAAGGCTGAGTCAGAGAGACACTGCCAGCTGCCACCATGGTGACAAACAGCATGTGAAGATACCGGTAAGCTACGAGCCATGTGGCAAGGCATAGATTAATGGAAATGGATTAATTTAAGCTGTAAGAACAGTTAGCAAGAAGCCTGCCACGGCCATACAGTTTGTAACCAATATAAGTCTCTGTGTTTACTTGGTTGGGTCTGAGTGGCTGTGGGACTGGCAGGTGAGAGAGATTTGTCCTGACTGTGGGCCAGGCAGGAAAACTCAAGCTACATGTCAATAGTAAAGGTTTAAAAAAGCCAAACAAATAGTAAAGAAATGTCCTACTTGTTCCTTCTACAATCAAATGCCATTACCAGCAGGATGTAGCCCAAAGGGTACTCAGAGTAATGACATCTTGCAGATGGACGTGTTTTACTTTGCAGAATTTGGAAAACTGAAATATGTACACCATACCGTCGATACTTATTCAGGATTTCAATGGGCAACTGCTTTGAGTTCTGAAAAGAATGATTCTGTAATCACTCATTTGCTAGAAGTTATGGCCATCATGGGTATACCTGCACAAATCAAAACTGGCAATGCTCCAGCATATGTCTCTGTTAAAATGAAACAGTTTTTTGCTTATTACAATATAAAGCATATTACAGGTATACCACATAATCCTACAGGCCAAGCAGTTACAGAAAGATCAAACAGAACTCTAAAGGATATGCTAAATAAACAGAAAGGGGTAACAAAAACCCCCAGAAATAGACTGCATAATGTTCTATTAATTTTCTCAATGCCAATGAGAAAGGAACAACAGCTGCAGAGAGACATTGGATAATAGAAAAAAACTACAGAATTAAATCAGCCTATATACTTTAAGGATGTGCTGACCTCAGAATGGAAACCAGGATATTTGTTACATTGGGGACGAGGTTTTGTTTTTGTTTCTACAGGAGAAGATAAGCTGTGGGTACCATCAAAATTGATAAAGGTTCGTTTTGAACAAGAGAGACCTCTCAATTAGAGGAGGTGATATTTCATCAACCAGCATGAACATCCAATTTAAACTAACTTATACCAGTAACACATGCCTTTTCATTTAATCAGATAATAATTTGCCAAAAAAGAGCATCCCCAAAATTAGTCTTGGGGAAAGGTTTTTGTCTTTTAGGAGAATGAAGGTTAAGGAATCTGAAGAACACTGGACAAATGAGACAACTGAAGAAAAGGGACAAATCATCTATCCCAGGAAACAGAGTAAAATGGCGTATGGGTATATCATCTAAAAAATTTTATAAGTCTCCCTAAATGTTTGTTTCTGCTCTTCTTTAAAGAAATTTATCACTATTGGTCTTCTAATAGTCCCAATTCAAATTTAAAGCTGACTTTGGAGTTGGAGAATGGCTCTCTCCTTCTTTAAACTCAAGCATGTTGTTAAAAGAAAAATGCAAACTTCCTGTATCATGCCAGAAGAAAAGAGCCATCTTCTGATATGGTGCTGTGGGATGGTCTGTTTGGCAAATGTGTTGCTAATTAGTCAATAAATAAAACACTGATTGGCCATTGGCTAGGCAGGAAGTGTAGGCGGGACAAGGAGGAGAATAAAGCTGGGAAGTGGAAGGCTGAGTCAGAGAGACACTGCCAGCCGCCATCAGGACAAGGAAGATGTAAAGTACCGGTAAGCCACGAGCCACGTGGCAAGGTATAGATTAATGGAAATGGATTAATTTAAGCTGTAAGAAAAGTTAGCAAGAAGCCTGCCACGGCCATACAGTTTGTAACCAATACAAGTCTCTGTGTTTACTTGGTTGGGTCTGAGTGGTTGTGGGACTGGCAGGTGAGAGAGATTTGTCCTGACTGTGGGCCAGGCAGGAAAACTCTACCTACAATATGGGACAGGAGAAAAACCAAATTAATTAAGGGACTATTCTATTACTAATCTCAGTTCTTTGATTCTATTCTGATTCTTTAAACTTTTCTTAAAGTATGAATTTTATATCAAAACTTACAATATTAATATATATATACAGATATATATATATATATATATATATATATACATTTTAAACTTTGTTAAGATACGAATGGTCATATAGAGTACTAACTAATTCTAGAAAAAAGGCTTTAATTAGCTGCATATATATGTCTTTGTGTTCAAGTCTCTTATCAGTTTTCTGCAGGAAATCATGGCCAGGCCTAACATCAACTGAAGTCTCCAGGAAGAAGATGGGGCCCCACAACAACAATTCCACGTGGACAATAATAATATCACTAAGCTGACAAACATCATCTACTGATCAGCTATGAACTACAAAGTGCTCAGAGCAATTTTACGAGGGCTAGCTGAGATGATCCAGTCTCAAAGACTACTTGAATAAGGACTTGAGATAAACCCTGAACTTTGGCATTATGTACAGACTGGATAACAAAGGATATAGTTACCTTCCCTAGAATTTGACAATTAACCCAAATTTTTCTTTTCAGGATAAAGATACCTTCGCCCATACCCAGCAGGAAGCAATTTTAAGAATACGACGCTCACATTCCCAAAGAGGTGGTGTGGGGCAGGTGGTTTTTTTGGTCTTTTAATGGGTTTTGGGTCTGGGATAATTTTCATTGTTTAGGAGGGTTGGTTACAAGTTGTTGTTAAGGATTAGAAAAAGGGCTAAGCAAAGATTAGATTTAAGGTTATTGTTTAAAAAGAAAAAGAAAAATACAATTACTAGTTTTAAATACTTTACATTGGATTGGATTTTCTTATATTGTATACAAATTATATATATTGAAATTAATATTGTTAGAAAATGCTTTATGTATATTTCTAATTTTGTTCAAGATAGTGTACTTATACCATTCATTTAACAATGTAAAAGCAGAGCCTCCTTTCCAAAGCAACATATCCTTACATCCAAATTTTGAAGTCAAGGTATCTTTAAAATATACATTTTGGCATAACTCAACAGCTTTCACGATCAAATGTTTTTCTGCAGTTAAAAATCCCAAAGACAACACAATCCAGATTCTCTGTGTAATATCCATCTTTACGTGGCTTATTTTTTATATTAATTTTACTATATCTTTAAAGACTTTATTTTTTAAAACTATGTATTTTTATATAACTGTATATATTCCTTTTTCTGTCTCTTTCAAGCCTATGTACATATTTGCACACATTGTAAAGCATTTAAAGTTTTGTTCCATCTGAATCTGTCTTATTGTGAACCTATTGCTTTAACTGCAGCATTTGTAATACTGAAATGGCCCACGTGGCTGCTGGCTCCGCCCACCTCAGCTTTCCAACATGGCGGTGGTGTGTTTACCACCAGCTCTGGGAGCCAATAACTCTCAGAAGCAGCGTATAGCCCAGAAACCGTTTTTTAACTAGCAAAAACTATATCCAACACACAGCATAGTGTGCAGCTTGGAGACAATGCTGTGTAACATAGCATAGGTCAAGCCCGCACGCACGCCACAAACCCGCCATAGAGTAGCTCCAACCGGCAGACTGCTGCTAACTTGAGAGAGACAACTAGGAAACTATTTTTATCTCGGTTTTAGAATCTTTTTTTCCTCAGGTTTTAGGTGGAAACTCTTGCCAACCCATTGGGCGCCATTTGTAGCTAGAGTTTTCCTGCCTGGGCCACGATCAGGACAAATCTCTCTCACCTGCCAGTCCCACAGCAGCTCAGACCCAACCAAGTAAACACACAGAGACTTATATTGCTTACAAACTGTATGGCCATGGCAGGCTTCTTGCTAACTGTTCTTATATCTTAAATTAACCCATTTTTGTTAATCTATAAGTTGCCACATAGCTCGTGGCTTACCGGTATCTTAACATGTTGCTTCCCATCATGGCGGCTAGCAGCATCTCTCTGCCTCAGCCTTCCACTTCTCAGCATTCTCCTCTCTGCTTGTCCCGCCTATACTTCCTGCCTGGCTACTGGCCAATCAGAATTCTATTTATACAGAGTGATATCCACAGCACAGATGACTGCTTGGAGAAAAATCCAAATAGATTCATACTTATCACCCTGCATGAAACTCAACTACAAACATATCAAAGGCCATTAAGACCAGATACACTGAACCCGATAGAAGAGAAAGTGGGGAATAACCTTAAACTAAATGGCATAGGAGACAACTTTCTGAACAGAACATCTTTTAGCTCAGGCACTTAAATCAACACAATAAATGGGACCTCATGAAACTTAAAAGTTTGTAGCAGCTGACAGAATGGTTAATGTTTTTACCAGCTACATCTGATAGAGGGCTAATATCTAAAATGCATAAAGAACTCAAAAAAACTAGATATCAAGAAAACCCAATTTTAAAATGGGTACCTATCTAAACATAATTCTCAATGGAGGAATCTCAAATGGCTGAGAAACACTTAAAGAAATATTCAACATCCTTAGCCATCAGGGAATTAGCAAATCAAAACTACTATAAGACTTCATCTTATACCTGTCAGAATACCTAAGATCAATAGCAAAAGTGACAACTCATGCTGAGGAGGATGTGAAGCAAGGGGAAAACTCCTCCATTGCTGGTGGGAATTCAAACTTGTAGAGCCACTGTGGAAATCTATGTGATGGTTCCTAAGAAAGATGGGAACTTATCTACCTCAAGATTCAGCTACACCACTCTTGATCATATACCCAAAGGACATTTCATCCTACCACAGAGTCACTTGTTCAACCATGTTCATTGCTGCTCTATTCATAATAGTCAGAAACTGGAAACAATCCAGATATTCCTCAACTGAAGAACTGATAAAGAACATGTGATACATTTACACAATAGAGTATTACTCAGCTTTAAAAAAATGAAATCATGAAATTCACAGGTAAATAGATGGAACTAGAAAAGAATCATCCTAAGCAAGGTATTTCAGACCTAGAAAGAGAAATGTGGTATATATTCCCATCTATTAAGTCCATGATAACCAAGCTACAATTCCTAGAACATTAGATGTTAGGTATAGAGTAAGGGATTAGGGGGATAGCCCTCGATAGGAAAGTGAAACAGAATAGATAGCTATGGATACATGCGTTAGGGTCTGGAACAAGAATATCAAGTGGGGAGAGGAAGAAGAAGAAGGGAATATGTGGAAAGAGTTTAACACAGGGAAAATTATGGGTACATTGGAAGAGTATGGAGCCCTTCACCCAAGAATCTGGATGATGAAGTGTCTTACTAATTGAGAATTTAAAATTATAACTAGCAATATTTACTTTTTCCTTTCTTGGCTAAATACCTGTAATTTTCTAGGAATCTTACCAGAAACCCCATTTACAAGAAGAGGGCATGTCCTGACCCCTCATGCACCCCTAGTGGCTCCTGTTTTTAACTTATCAAGTTGTAATAATCTCATCAAAGGATCCTCTAGAACTATCCTACAATTGTATTTATTAAAAAGAGAAAAGGGGGAAATTTCTTAACCCTTTCAGATGGAGCTTGAGAGCTACCAAAATAATATATATGCCTAATGACTAAGTCCCACTTACGGGTGACTCTCCCTTGAAAGTCCCATACATACACTTGGATATGATTAGTCTCTCCTTCTCCTAACTCCTGTGTTTAAAACCTATGTTAAAATACGTTTTAATAAATTGAAAAACTCACATCCATGCTCTCAGTGTGCCTTATTCATTTCCTGAATAACTTACTTTCTATTTTTAATAAGCCTCAGCTCTGCCTCATTCTGGCTTATACTGAAATCCTTTTCTGCCTTGAGCTCAAGGATCTGGTATTCTCTGAGTTGAGGTCTCTGGAAGACTAAGGGAGCTCCTCAAACTGCTCCACATAAAGAATGGAGCTGTGCCTCCATTCCTACTGCTGACAAGACCACAGCACTGCACCTTATGACCCCCATATCCTACCCTTTTCTGCCCCTGCCAACACTACTTCTCCAGCACTTTTCCCAGTGTTTTTCTTCTCTTTACTACCATTATCCTGGTGCAAGCAGAAATGCAGCTAGTAATGCCATGGTCCTACTTTGCATTATTTCAGTATCCATGTAAAAATAAATTCAAGGTCTTTAACATGGCATCCACAATTCACAAAGGCTTATTATTGCCTTTGGCTCCACTTTCACTACCTACCACCATCTGCCCCATACATAAATGTCTGTCATATTCACCCTCCAGAATGCCCTACATAGCCTTTACTGACCTCCTCTATCTCACCAGGGAAAAGGAGGAGACCCTAGCTAATGGAGCCTATCTTCCAAATAAATCTCTGAGATGATACATCAGCACAAAGCCACCCACATATTATAAACTGCCAAGCCTACCTCATCAATTCCAAAAACAAAATCCTTTAAAAAATGATTAATCACTGCATGAGTGGGTCTAATCACTGCATGAGTGGGTGTTCAAGGTGAAACCTCCTGGCACACATGGACTGAATAAAGAACTTGAAGTAACCACTGCCACAAAAGGGCCATCTCTTGTTCAAACAATTTAAAAGGCCAATATTGGCTCAGATATACTTTTTCTGAGTTGAGTATCATTGTGGTACTATTTGAACGCATAATTTGATTTATGTTGGAGCCTAATACAATATTCAAGAAAGTAATTTTTCTTTTCTTTTTTTATTTAAAAGATTTTATTTCATTTTACATATAATCCCCAGTTCCCCCTCCCTCCCATCCACCCCACCTTTTCCCATCCCACCCCTATCCACTCCTCAGAGATGGTAAGGCCTCCCTTGGGTAGTCTATAAAATCTGGCATACCAAGTTGAAGCAGGGCCTAGCCCCTCCCCCTGCATCAAGGCTGAGAAAGGTATCACACCATAGGTAATGGGCTACAAAAAGCTAGTTGATGCACCTGGGATAAGTCCTGGTCCCACTGCCAGGGGCCCCACAAACAGATAAAGCCTCACAAATGTTACCCACATTCAGAGGGCCTAGTTCAGTCCCCTGCAGGTTCCCCAGCTGTCAATCCAGAGTCCATGAGCTCCCACTAGCTCAGGTCAGCTGTCTCTGTGGTTTTCTCCATCATTATCTTGACCCCCCTTGTTCATATGATCCCTCCTCCCTCTTTTCAACTGCTCTCCAGGAACTCAGCCCAGGGCTTGGCTGTGGATCACTGCATTTGTTCCCATCAGTTACTGTATGTAGGTTCTATGATGACAATTAGGGTAGTCACTAATCTGATTGCAGGGTAAGGCGAGTTCAGGTACCCTCTCCACTGTGTAGTGGGTAGCCATTCCAGCTTTGATCTGGAAGTTCCAACCCCCATTGAGGCTTCGGTAACTGTGACGCCTACAAGGCAGGGCCAAGAGAGGACCCTGAAGACCCGAGATCCGGATGCGCCGGCTCTCTTGGTTCCTGGACCATGGACGCTGGAGGTAGACTGAGCAGAGTTCTCCAGAGAACACCACCAGACTGTGCTATACTTTTCCCAGACCCTGTAAACTATCCCTTCACTTGTAAGTTACCCCACAAAATAAACTTCCCTTTTAACTACGTGGAGTGGCCTTAATTTCACCAATACCACTGTTGCTAGGAGTTTTAGCTGGGGCCATCCTTGTGGAATCCTGGGAATTTCCCTAGCACCAGGTATCTCCCTTGCCCATAATGGCTCACTCTATCAAGATATCTCTTTCATTGCTCTCCCTCTCTGTTCCTCCCTGAACTCGGCCATCTCAATCCCTCATGTTCCCCTGCACCCATCCCCTCCTTTCTACCCTCCTCCCAGTTTACCCAAGAGAACTTAATTATTTCCGCTTCCTGAGACCCTCCATGTGTGCTCCTCTTAGGGACCTCCTTTTTACATAGCTTCTTTGGGGTTGTGGTTTGTATCCTGGTTATCCTTTGCTTTGCATCTAATATCCACCTTTGAGTAAGTACATACCATGTTTGTCTTTCTGGGTCTGGGTTACCTCACTCAGGTTGATTTTTTTCTAGTTCCATCCATTTGCCTACAAATTTCATGATGTCATTGTTTTTAACTGCTGAGTAATACTCTATTGTGTAAATGTACCACATTTTCTTTATCCATTCTTTGGTTGAGGAGCATCTGAGTTGTTTCCAGGTTCTGACTATTATGAATAATGCTGCTATGAACATAGTTGAGCAAGTGTCCTTGCGGTATGATTAAACATCTTTTGGGTATGTGCTGGGTCTTGATGTAGGTTCATTCCTACATTTCTGATAAACCGCCGCACTGATTTCCAAAGTGGCTGTACAAGTTTTCACTCCCACCAACAGTGGAGGAATGTTTCCCTTCCTCCACATCCTGTCCAACATGAGCTGTCATCAGTGTTTTTTATTTTAGCCATTCTGACAGGTGTAAGATGGTATCACAGTGTTTTTTTGATTTGCATTTCCCTGATAGCTAAAGATATTGAGCAATTCCTTAAATATCTTTCGGCCATTTGAGATTCTGTTGAGAATTCTGTTTAGATCTGCACCCAATTGTTTAACTAGAGTATTTAGTAATTATTTAGTATTTTGACGTCTAGTTTCTTGAGTTCTTTATATATTTTGGAGATCAGCCCGCTGTCAGATGTGGGGTTGGTGAAGATCTTTTCCCATTCTGTAGGCTGCTGTTTTGTCTTATTGACCATGTCCTTTGCCTTACAGAAGTTTCTCAGTTTCAGGAGGTCCCATTTATTAATTGTTGCTCTCAGTGTCTGTGCTACTGGTGTTATACTTAGGAAGTGGTCTCCTGTGCCAATGCATTCAAGGCTACTTCTCACTTTATCTTCTATCAGATTCAGTATAACTGAATTTATGTTGAGGTCTTCAATCCATTTGGACTTGAGTTTTGTGCATGGCAATAGATCTATTTGCATTCTTCTACATGTGGACATCCAGTTATGCCAGCACCATTTGTTGATGATGCTTTCTTTTTTCCATTGTATAATTTTGGCTTCTTTGTCAAAAATCAGGTGTTCATAGATGTGTGGATTAACGTCAGGGTCTTCAATTCGATTCCACTGATCCACATGTCTGTTTTTATGTCAATACCAAGCTGTTTTTACTACTATAGCTCTATAGTAGAGCTTGAAGTCAGGGACAGTGATGCCTCCAGAAGCTGCTTTATTGTACAGGATTGTTTTGGCTATCCTGGGATTTTTGTTTTTCCATATAAAATTGAGTATTGTTCTTTCCAGGTCTGTGAAGAATTGTGTTGGAATTTTGATGGGGATTGCATTGAATCTGTAGATTGCTTTTGGTAGGATTGCCATTTTTACTATGTTGATCCGACCTATCTAAGAGTGTGAGAGATCTTTCCATTTTCTGTTATCTTCTTCAATTTCTTTCTTTAAAGACTTAAAATTCTTGTCATACAGGTCTTTCACTTGTTTGGTTAGAGTTACCGCAAGATATTTCATGTTATTTGTAAAGGGTGATATTTCTCCGTTTTCTTTCTCAGCCCATTTATCAATTGTATATAGGAAGGCTACTGATTTTTTTGAGTTCATCTTATATCCGGCCACAACACTGAAGGTGTTCATCAGCTGTAGGAGTTCCCTGGTAGAATTTTGGGGGTCACTTATGTATACTATCATATCATCTGCAAATAATGAAAGTTTGACTTCTTCCTTTCCAATTTGTATCCCCTTAATCTTTTGTTTTCTTGCTCTAGCTAGAACTTGCTCTTTTCTGAACTTTAGAAAATCTGAATTCTAATATCTGAAATTTTTAATTCAATACTCAAAATATTGAATAGATATGGAGAGAGTGGACAGCCTTGTCTTGTTCCTGATTTTAGTGGAATTGCTTTGAGTTTCTCTCCATTTAGTTTGATGTTGGCTGTTGGCTTGTTGTATATTGCCTTTATTATGTTTAGGTATGTTCCTTGTATCCCTGATCTCTACAAGACCTTTATCATGAAGGGGTGCTAGATTTTGTCGAAGGCTTTTTCAGCAGCTAATGAGATGATCATGTGTGGTTTTTTTTTCTTTCAGTTTGTTTATATGGTAGATTACATTGACTGATTTTCCTAAGTTGAACCATCCCTGCATCTCTGGGATGAAGTCTACTTGATCATCTTTTCGATGTGGATAATTTTTGATGTGTTTTTGGATTTGGTTTGCCAGTATTTTGATTGAGTAATTTTGTATTAATGTTCAGGGGGGAGATTGGCAGGTAATTCTCTTTCTTTGTTCCATCTTTGTATGGTTTGGGTAACAGGGTAACTGTAGCCTTGTAAAAAGAGTTTGGCAATGTTCCTATTGTGTGGAAAAATTTGAGGAGCGTTGGTATTAGCTCTTCTTTGAAATTCTGGTAGAATTCTGTGCTAAAATCATCTGGCCCTGGGCTTTTTTTGGTTGAGAGACTTTTGATGACTGATTTATTTATTTATTTTTATTTCCTTAGGGGTTATAGGTCTATTAAAAATTGTTTATCTGGTCTTGACTTAATTTTGGTATGTGTTACCTATCCAGAAAACTGTCCATTTCTTCTACATTTTCCAATTTTTGTGGAGTACAGGTTTTCAAAGTATGACCTAATGATTCTCTGGATTTCCTCAGTGTCTGTGGTTATATTCCTCTTTTCATTTCTGATTTTGTTAATTTGGATATTCTCTCTCTGCCTTTTGGTTAGTTTGGATAAGGGCTATCTTGTTGATTTTCTTGAAGAACCAACTCTTTGTTTCATTGATTCTTTGTATTGTTCTCTTTGTTTCTATTTTATTGATTTGAGCCCTCAATTTGATTACTTCCTGTCATTTACTCCTCCTGAGTGAGTTTGCTTCTTTTTGTTCTAGAGCTTTAAAGGTGTGCTGTTAAGTTGTTAGTGTGAGATTTCTCCAACTTCTTTATGTGGGCATTTAGTGCTATGAACACTCCTCTTAGCACTGCTTTCATAGTGTCCCATAAGTTTGGGTAGGTTGTGGATTCATTTTCATTGAATTCTAGAAAGTCTTTAATTTCTTTCTTTATTTCTTCCTTAACCCAGTGGTGATTCAGTTGAGCATTGTTCAATTTCCATGAGTTTGTAGGCTTTTTGCAATTTGTGTTGTTGTTGAATTCTAACCTTAAGCCATGGTGGTATGATAAGATACAAAAAAAAATGGATTAACCCTGTATCTGTTGAGGTTTGCTTTGTGATTGAGCATGTAGTCAATTTTAGAGAAGGTTCTATGAGGTGCTGAGAAGAAGGTATATTCTTTTGTGTTTGAGTGAAATGTTCTATAGATGTCTGTTAAGTCCATTTGAGTCATAACATCTATTAGTTTCCTTATTTTTCTGTTAATATTCTGTCTGGCAGATCAGTCCAGTGGTGAGAGTGGGGTTTTGAAGTCTCCTACTATTAATGTGTGGGGTTTGATGTGTAATTTAAGGTTTAACAATGTTTCTTTTACAAATGTGGGTGCCCTTGTTTTGGGGGCATAGATGTTCAGAATTGAAACTACATCTTGATGGATTTTTCCTGTGATAAATATGAAATGTCCTTCTCCATCTCTTTTGATTGATTTTAGTTTGAAGTCTATTTTGTTGGATATTAGGATAGCTACACCAGCTGTCCATTTGATTGGAAAATCTTTTCCCAACATTACTCTGAGGTAATGTCTGTCTTTGAGGTTGAGGTGTGTTTCTTGTATGCAGCAGAAGGATGGGTTCTGTTTTTATAACCATTCTGTTAGCTTGTGTCTTTTTATAGGCAAATTGAGACCATTGATATTGAGAGATATTAATGACAAGTGATTATTAATTCCTGTTATTTTTGGTTTTGTTAGTAATGGTGGTAGTGTGTGTTTCCCTTCTTTGAGATTTGCTGGTGTGAGGTTATCTATTAGCTGTGTTTTGTGGGTGCAGCTAACTTCCTTGGGTTGGAGTTTTCCTTATAGTACTTTCTGTACGGCTGAATATGTGAATAGATATTATTTAAATCTGGTTTTGTCCTGGAATATCTTGTTTTCTCCATCTATGGTGATTGAAAGTTTTGCTGGGTATAGTAATGTGGGCTGGCATCCGTAGTCTCTGTGTCTGCAGAACGTCTGCCCAGGACCTTCTTTCAGGATCTCCACTGAGAAGTTTGGTGTAATTCTGATGGGTCTGCCTTTGTATGTTACTTGGCCTTTTTCCTTTGCAGCTCTTAATATTATTTCTTTATTCTGTATGTTTAGTGTTTTGATTATTATGTAATGAGGGGACTTTTTTTTGGTCCTATCTATTTTGTGTTCTGTAAGCTTCTTGTACCTTCATAGGCATGTCCTTCTTTAGGTTGGGAAAGTTTTCTTCTATGATTTTGTTCAATATATTTCCTGTGCCTTTTTCTGGAACTCTTCTCCTTCTTTTATCCCTCTTACTCTTAGGTTTGGTCTTTTCATGGCGTTCCAGATTTCCTGAAATATTTTATGTTAAGAATTTTTTGGATTTAACATTTTCTTTGACATTTCCTCTATTGGATCTTCAATGCCTAAGAGTCTCTCTTCCATCTCTTATATTCTGTTGGTTATGCTTGCATCTGTAGTTCCTGTTCATTCCCAGATTTTCCATGTCCAGAATTCCCTCAGTTTGTGCTTTCTTTATTGCCTCTATTTCAATTTTCAAGTCTGGAACTGTTTCCTTCACCTGTTTGATTGTTTTTTTCTTGGCTTCTTTAAGGGATTTATTGATTTCTTCCACTTTTTTGTTTGTCTTTTCCTCTATTTCTTCATTCCAATTTTTTTAGTATATGTGCTGCAAAAGTGAGCACTTTTTCTCCATTTCTCCAAGGGAATTTTTCATTTCCTCTTTAGGGGCCTCTATCATCTTCATAAAGTTATTTTTAAGGTCGTTTTCATCTGCTTCATCTGCATTGCGATGTTCAGGGCTTGTTTCTGGTGGTGCCATATTGCTCTTTATGTTGTTGAATGTATTCTTACACCATCATCTACCCATCTCATCCTCTAATTGGTGCAGGTAGAATCTGTGCCTCGGGGGTCCCCCTTCCTCCATTCAGTGCAGGTGGGGTCTGTGGCTCTGGGGGTTGCTGGGGTTTTAGGGAATGGTTGGGGGGGGGAGGATGCTACTGGCCAGTTGCTGGGGGCTCTTCCTCCAGTTGGTGTTGATGGGGCTTGTGGCTCCAGTGGTTGCTCTTCCACCAATCTGGGACTCTTCCACCAATCAGGTGCAGGTGGGGCCTGTGGCTCAGGTGGTTGCTGATGCAGTGGGGGATGGTTGAATGGGAGATGCTGCTGTGGCTGCTGCTGCTGCCAGTAGCTGAGACTGAGGTGGGTGGGGGAGGGCCACAGGATGTGCCCCCAGGGGGTAAGACCTAGAGAGCAGGCTATCCAGGCGTTCAGATGTTCACCTCTTCCAATTGGGTGCAGGTGGGGACTGTGTCAATAATTGTTTTTCTATTAGTATAAATTAATTGTACAAAGAAATGGGTTTCATTATGACATTGCTAGATATCTAGACAGGCATTGGCAGGCTTAGAGGGCATTAAAGATGGACCTGGTCCCATACAATCAGCTTTGGATCTCATTTGTTTCCCTGGTAACACATTCGTTTTCAGAGAAAGAAGCATCACAATTTAAAGTATCAGATGAGAGGAAGGAGAACAAGGTTTCAGGACTTTGTTGAGGCCCATAAAACATTCATTCTCATTCACAACTTCTCTCTTTCCCTTTCCTCTTCTCCCTCTCCTCTCAAAACCACCCCATCCATGTAGCTGCTTACAAATTCTCACTGATAAGCCTGCTCAGTTTTCCAAGTTCTAAGTAAAAAAGCATAAAGGGTACTTTTTCTTTTCTTGCTTTCTCTTTTTTGGCTACTAGCCAAAATCCTGAGCATGTTTGACCTGGCACTCTAAACATTCTCAGTCTTCCTCTGAATATCACCCTCTTCCCATGCAGGTGCTTACAGACTCCATCGCTGAGCCTGACTGCTTTCTTGTAGCCTAACTTACAAGACTTGACTTTCTCTTATCCATGTCTCTCTTCTCAGCAGCTGCCAATATTTACAGCTTGCCTGCTCCGTTGTTTTTCTCTCAAAGTCTTAATAAAATTATCCTTCCTGTTAAGTCCATTTTTAGATTCTTCTATCTATGAGACTAAGAACTTGTAAAAGGGAACCTTAATTCTTTATAACATTTGCATGCATGCATGCATATAATGTACTTTGATCATATCCCCTTCTACAACTCTAATATCCCATCATTTACTTTCATGACTAGGAAATAATTCTAAATCTTTATAGAGTTCAAGACAATAGTCTATTTAGATTCAAGTATTCCAATAGCTAAGGTTTTCCACTTCTAAAATTAAACCACTTAATGAAACTGCTAGAAAGAGATATGTTGCTAATAATTCTTCAAAATGGCACAGAATACATGCAGTGCTTTTCTACTGTTTTATTCTTATCAACCAGCAGGACTGAAACCTTCAAAGATGCAAATCATCACCCCCTCAGACCTATTACCCTGGACAGAAATCAAAGCTGTGAGACACAGAGACCAAGGTTATGCCTGGCATACCCCTCAACCTCTGGTTTCTCTGGCTTCCCCAGGCAGGAGCAAATGGCTCTCATTTTTATCTAGCCATTAAGCTTTCAAGAAATAAATAATATCACTTCAAAATTCAATATCCTGTAGAGCCATCTTGAGATACTGCACATTTGAAGTACTTATGATCACAGCTTCTAAAAAGGCATGCATAATGCATGCACAAATACACAAATACACACACAAAAAAAAACCCTCTAGCACCATCAAAGGCTATGACAATTCTCATGCAGCCACTATTGAAACAATCATGAATTAGGTAAACAAGGGTCTTGTATTTGGTGTAGGAATGGAAGAACAACCAATAAATAAGTAAACAAAAAAGACAGCTATGCACTATAGCAAGTGCAGTTAGTGAAGGCAGCTGGCATCTCCGGCCAAACAATTTTTTTTAGCATTTGATCTATTAAATTCACACACCAGAACAATGATGGGCTCCCTACCACATTCCAAGGGTTTATATTTAAATAAAAAAAACCCTCTACTTTGCTAAAAATATTGAGAACTCTGCTTCTTGGTTTTTGTTTGTGAAAGTGAGGTACTGGATAGTAGGTTCAACAATAGTTTTACCGATACTTTGCCCACAAATGCAAAGGTGGTCCACACATAAGCATTCTATGATTATGAATTTGAAACTTCGCCTAGAGTCCCATCATTTTAAAATCTTTACCACCTCCATAATGTTTAAACACCGTTGAAAGTCCTCCTAATAATAACTTCCTGTCTTAGTGGCACACAAGAACCCACCTCTAGCTGAGAAACTATTGACAGTTGATGGCTGTTAGGGGAGACAGAGTCAGTTTTCTTGCTCCAGTGGATGGCCCCACACCCACACAGATATGGGCAGCAATAATTAGACTCAGTGCATTGTTTTTTTAAGGGAAAAAAGACAAAAGAAACAACATGAAGTAGGTAGGAGTCTGTAATGAGGATCTAGGAGGAGTTGAAAGGGGAAGGGTGGGGGGTAAATATGATCAAAATATACTGTGTGCATGAATAAAATTCTCAAAGAACAAAAATATTCTATTTTTAAAAGAAGTGCCTGTCTTATTTATAGCTTTTTATAAATATAAATTAGCAATCTGTAGCTTTAAAAAGCACTTTCTTAACTCCACCTAATGTTTGGCTGTGGGTCTGCATCTGTTTCCATCGGTTGCTGGATGGCGCCTCTCTGATGACACTTGGGCTAGATGCCAATCTGGTCCCAGGAAATGGTCAGTTTAGGCTACATATCTGCTAATGCTAGGAGTCTTAACTGGGGTCCTCCTTGTAGATTCCTGTGAGATTCCTTTGTGCCAGGTTTTTACCTGACCCTGAAACGTCCTGCACTTCCAGTAGTCTCTGAGGAATCCTGCAGAAGAAGGGGAGAAAGGATTGTAGGAGCCAGAGGGTATAGATGGATTTTTCTTTGGGATATCAGTTCACAAAAAAAAAATGACACAGAGACAAGAGCTTAGGCTTGTCCTACTAGCTCTTATAACTTAAATTAACTCATTTATATTAATCTATGTTTTACCTCATGCTGTTTTACCTCTCTTCCAGTTTGCACCTCCTGTTTTTCTTTCCATGTCCTCTGGCATCTCTCCCACACCTAGATTCATTTCCTGTTCTCTCTCTGCCAGGAAGTCCCACCTAACTTCTTCCTGCCTAGCTATTGGACATTCAGCTCTTTATTAAACCAATCAGGAGGCACCTTGGCAAAGGTACACCATCACAGTGTACAAAAAGGTTATTCCACAACAAGAGAGGTCAAGAACACCACAAAAAAAAACCCATAGAATCAACTAATCAACTAATCTGGACTCATGTGGGGTCACAGAGACTGAACCAACAACCAGGAAACCTGCATGGGACTAATATACGTTACAGTTGTGTAGCTGGGTCCTCTTGTGGAACTCCTAACAGTGGGAACAGGGGCTATCTTTAACCCTTTTACTGGCTTTTGAGACCCTACTCCTCATACTGGGTCACCTTGCCCAGTCTTAATACAAGGGGAAGTACGTAGTCTTACTGAAACTTGATATGCCATGTTTTATTGATACTCATGGGAAACCCCTCAATTCCTGAACAGATATGAAGGAGGAATAGATTGTGGAGTGGGAAGGTGGAGGGAGAGACTGGGGATAGAGGAGGGAGGGGAAACTGTGGCTGGGATGTAAAATAAATAAATATTTTTTTTAAAAAAAAAAGCACTTTCTGCTAGGCATTTTGGAGCACACCTTTAATCCCAGTATTCAGGAGGTAAACAGATGTCTATGAGTTCTGGGCTAGCCTGCTCTACATAGTGGGCTCCAGATCAGTCAAGTTTATATAGTGAGACTGTCTTAAAACAAAGAAAACCAGTTGCTAAGACAACCTAGATAATATGGCTATTTGCAAAAAGAAAAAATTAAAAGGGGCTAGAGAGCTCTTAGTATATGAGTAGTCAATGCTTTCCCCAACTTTTTAGTTGCCTGAATTATTCTAAGGTTATTTGTAAAACCTAAAATTCTGTGCAGCAAGGAAAAAAGCCTTTCATTAATGACATTTATGTTGTTTCACATCTGGGTTACACATAAAGAACTGAAGTATTAAAGTAACCAAATAAGAACTGGATGTTTAAATAACACTAAATTGCTAATCTGAGAATTGTGATGTTTCATATGACAAAATGAGTCCTCATTTGTGGCTGCAGGTCATTGTAATACAGTCTGCAATAGACTACCTGCTTTATGCAAGTTCAATTATGGGTTCAAAGCAAAGGAACTTTCTTAATTAGAAGGTAATATTCTGTCATTTTCAGTCACCACATAGATCCAATTGTCACTCACAGCTTCTGTCACAGTAGAATATGTCATGCTGCTTTATTGTGTAGAACATAATAGGAGGGAGAAAAATGTTTTCTATTTCCACAGTTTCTGTCCAGCTAGCAATTGGGAGGAGCTGGAGAGCTGTAATAAAATATTAGCTGCTTACCATGCTGACCTTTATAGCAAGGAATGACAACCATGATGAAAAAGTAAGTTACTCTACCCAGCTAGCAAGGATGGGTACAAAATAATCTCCACTGCATAAGTCTGTGGACTTAAATAAGAACTAATTATGCATGTGTCACCAGGTTCATCTTAGAAAAAGGACCATTTCCTTTCTTTTGCTGACTAATGTCCCAGGCAGGGTAGCCCAGGTGCTAACAATGAGATTTCTTTTAAAATGAAAGACAACAGTGCCATTAGGCATGTCTGTTTCCCAATAAAGTCACAAGTGCACATCCATGGATCAAGCCCAATTTCCTCCCTAAGCAAGCTCACTTTCCTACGAAGAAGCAAAGGAAAAAGAAGCTTGCAGGAGCCTTTCCAAGGATGCTGAAAGGAAGGGGAAATATGCCTTTGGACACAAGGAGGTAGAGGAAAAACTCAGTAACAAAGAAGGTCAACAGATATGAGAGGAGGTACATAAACCATAGTAGCAGCCCTGCCTGGTTATAACAGGAGTACAAGACACAGGGTATTGCTATCTTCCTCTAGGATCTCCACAAGCTGAGCAGTGATACAACCCGGTGCAGCTGCAACCTGCATGAAAGCTTCCTCATTTACTATGAGGAAGAATGCAGGAAAGTAGCTCCTGGATTCTAAAGGCCCAGAACAAAGAGTGTGGAGTCAGACTGCTTTAAAGCTCTGCTTTACCATTTAGTAAGCTAGATAACCTGGGAAAACCCCTCAATGTCTCTCATTTTTCTCATCAAAAAACTAAAATGATGTTGATTGAGCTACTATGAAGAATTAAGTAAGTTAATAAATATAAAATTCCTAGAATAGGGTTTAGCACACTCCTTGACTTATAATGGTTCAACTTATAATATTTCTTAACAAAATAGCAGAGAAGTGATGGTATCTCACAGAAATTATACTTGTACTGTATTCTGAATTTGGATCTTTACCCAGAGTAACAGAACATCCTCTCTTGGGGTACTGGGATACATCGCCCAGTCAGCTCTGAGCCCATGAAGAGGACACCTGGCACCCTACAGTGCATTGGGTGGCTAAGGTGGGGTTTGCAGTACATTAGGTGGATTCAATTTATTTGATGGGTTTATCAACATCTATATTAATAGCTCTTGCCTAAATTTTTAAAAATGAAAACTTTTAAAATGCTGGCACAACTAGAAAGAGTCCCTGGCCCTGTCTAGGCCCCTCACCTGAGGTGAAATTGGATTCTGTCCTCCCTCCTCATTTGGACTTCCACCAGGAGCACTGCTGCTTGCCCTAAGAGAAGATGCTCATCATTCTCCTACTTTCTCATTGTTCTAGTCCCAATTCAGATCTCTTACCCATCACACAACCCCAGTTTGTCTTGCTAGCCTATCAGCTTAAAGAAGTGTAGCAGCAGCACAGATATGATGGGGTCCAGCAGGCAAACAGACTCCCAGGACACAGCCAGGATGTCACTGGTTACATTTATTTTGCTTTTCAGAAGGATGCAAGACAGAAATAAACAAGGGACAGCAGCTACATTTCAATGGGAGGCTAAGCAGTTTCCCATGTACACAGATGTTTCCACCCTTCACTCGCATGGGTCACATATGACTGCAAGAGAGGACAGGCAAGATTTTTGTATGTCTTGTTAGCAAACTACAACAAAAAAAGCCATAGTCTCTTTTCCTGCCACTCTCAGACAAGCCAACTGACATGCTCCCGGACTCAGGGTAGCTCTATACAAAAACCAAAGCAGACACCAAACTCCCCAAATAACTTAACTCTACTGTTTGGTGTGTTTTGAGATGGTATTCATGCATTCCAAATTGACCTTGAATTCAGTATGCAGTCAAGGGTCATCTTGAACTTATGACCCTTCTACCTCTGACTCCCCAGTGCTGGGTATAGGCATTCATGCATCAACCAATCTGTTGTAGACAGTATTGGATATCAAACCAAGGGCTTTTCATAATCTAGACAAACATTCTACCAAGTAGTTAGATCACCAGCCCCAACTCTACTGTTTTCAAAGAATTCAGGTGATTAAAATCATCCATAGGCAAGCACAAATCATCCCAAGATCATGAATGTCAATCCACTTTTTTTTTAATAGAATGGAGCTTCAGGCCCCCAAAGGGCAACTGAAGGCCCCCACAATCCTGCCTTATCTTGCACACCTGATCACAATATACCTAAATATGGCCATACAACATGCCTTGCCCTTTGGTTAACCATACACAGTTGTACTCCATTTAGGATGTCACTTATTGGGGGCAGAAATGTTATATTTTCTATTATCCAGCAATCAAGCATATTTGTTTAAATACAAAAACTGGGCAAAATATCAATTGCATTTAAGCAACCAATGAATTCACACCACTATTATTCTGCTACAGTGAAGGAAAGTTATAGGATTCTAAAAGCTCCAATGTCTGGATGGCAGTGATCCTTACACATATGACATGGAAAATGCTAAATGATTTAACTAAATCTCTCTCAATTCCATAGGAGGAGGAGGAAGACACTAAGGTTATCTTAAAGCCAGTATCTTTTTTTAAACAGTTCTGAGAATGGAACTTAAGGCCTCACACATGCTAGACAAACTTTCTACCACTGAGGTACATCCTTAGTCTCAAAAAGCTAATTTACTAATAACCTCTTCTGCATAGCACTTCCATACTCATCCTTGTTAAGTGGGGACTATGTCCCTATACAACAAATAGCCAAATGTTTGAGGGGGTAATGGTTCAGCAGATGGAAAGAAACAGACTTGACCAAAATCTAAAACTTCTATTCCACAAAAAATACTGCTAAGGAAATAAAATGATAAGCCATAGGCAGGGAGAAAATAGACAAAGCATGATTACCAGGTAAAGAATTGGTACCTCAAAATACATACAAACCTACTAAAAAGGCTAAAATAGGTCAAAGTGGGCAAAAATATGAGAAGATCGAGGGTGGTAAATAAGCAATAAAAAGATGTTTAATGTCATTTGTTAGTAAGAAAATGCAAACCAAAACAATAAGATACATGAGAATGGGTAAAATTAAAACTTCTAAAATAGCAAACATTGTGAAAATGTAGACTGGTCTGACATCTCCTACACTCTTCCAGGGAATGCAAATTATTCACACTCTTAAAAGTGGTTGCCCAGTTTTGGCAAAATTAAGCATACACTTACCATACCAGTAAAAATGAAAAACACAAACATATGCCCACACAAAGAAATGTAGGTGAGTGTTCATCACAGCTTTATTTATAATACCCCAAAAGTAAAACAAACCAACAAAAATGTTCAGCAAATGGTCAATGTGTAAGTAAACTGTGAAACATCCATACAATGGAATACAACTCAGAAACAAAAAGGGGACAAATTCCTGATAAGCACTATGCTAAATCAAAGAAGTCATGCATACAATATTACCAGATATATTATTTGTTCCCCAAAAAGGCAAAAAACACAGCGATAGAGAACATATCAGGAGTTGCCAAGAATTCAGGTATAACAGTGAACATGTTCAGCAAAAGTACAAGAATTTTTAGAAGAATTGAAATGCTCTATATCCTGATAATGGTGGTAGTCATACAAGTAGGTAAGTGTATATTTAAAAGGAGTGAATTTCATTCTATGTAAATTATACATCGATAAACATGTCTTTTTAAGAAGAACATATTTAGGGCCAGCAAGATGGCTCAGCTGGCAAGGTGTCTACCTATCTTGATATCCAGACACAAAATGGTAAAAGGAAATAAAGGACAGGACCTACTCCCTCATGTTGTCTTAAAACTTCCATAAGTACCATGGCACATGTGCCCACACACATACATGTATACACATACACAAGCAATTACACACACACACACACACACACACACACACACACACACACACACACAGAGTAAATAAGTAAATATAAGTTTTTTTAAACAATACACTAAAAATAAGCAAATAGTAATTATTTGTTGGATGAATCAATAAATTGGGAGCTTGGTAGTTAAAGAACTTAAGGAAAACAGTGTATCTGGATAAGCTGACAAATATCTAAAACTTTAAATAAAACTAGGAGATAATGTATATTACATTGCAACTTAATTCTGATTCTGTCAGAAGTGTTTGATGCATTTGTAATGTTAGCATTTATGACATTACAACACAGACTTAAATGCTTGTTCCCTCTTTAGTACCAAACTCATGAAATCTAACAGAATATGATTCTGAGAAATAGTTGTACTCTGTAATTTCAAACTTCAAAAACATGATTAACATTTTAATATAATAATAGTGGATCTCTGAATAAAATTTCTGATTTATTTAATTCAGAGATTCCTTCTGTTGATAATATTTTGGTTTGACCTTGATCAAATATTGATTTTTTAATCCTGCCATTCAACATCTAGCTAACATAGTTATTCAGTGACCAAGCTATTAACCTTTTCAAGTTCTAGGTCATGCTTGGCAAGCCTCCACCAAACCACTATCAAGATATACTTTGGTTCAGTCTTGTTTTCAATAACTTGTACTCAACCCAGCATTGGTAACAGTTACATAGAAACCGAAATCCATTTGCAGGACTTTGATTTCTTGCCTTTTCTTTTTATGTTCTTAATTGTTCTATGGTTCTAGGGATGGAACCCAGGACTTCCCACATACTCTATCACTGAGCCACTGCCCCAGATCAACTTTTACAAAAAAAAATTCAGAATAGTCATACAGTTTAAAGGGATTATGAATGGGCTGGAGACATAGATCAGTTAGTAGAGCTAGTATGTCCCAGCTCTCTTAGGATGCATGGGTTTGATCCCCAGCATTGAATAAACCAGATGGGGTCACATACACCTGTAATACCAGAAGTGGAGGCCAAAGAATCAAAGCTCAAGGTTACCCTCAGTTGTACAACAAGCCAAGGATATATAAAATGATATCTCTCTCAATAAATAAATAAAGGATAATGGATGAGAAGGCATCAATTATAAATATCAAAATTATAAGTATCAAAAATTCAATAATTGAATATAAAAGAAATTAAAATATAAAATATAAAATATCTATAAATAAACTTGAAAAATGTGTAAAACTTAAGAAAAATCAAGAATAGAGCAGAAGAAGGCACAGGAGGTCTCTGACAAGGAAGAATCATAAAAATGATACCGCCCATGTTGACTCAGAAATTCACTGCTCTCCTAATAAAAATGCCAAAGATATTTGGCCAGGAGGTAGGCAAACTGATTCTAGAGCCACATGCCAAACCTAACAAACAAGAACCAGGAAAATTCAGGGGGAAAAAGAGAAGGGCAGGAAAAGGGCACTGGCCCAAACATATTTAAAATGTTATCTAAGGGTCTCAACAGTAGCTATTGTGACATAAGACGGTAACAGACCAGAATGGGAAGCCTAGAAATACACATAGCCGTTTTAGTAGGGCCAATCTGAACTTTTCAGCTACTGTGTTAGAACAGAAAGTAACCATGTGGGGGGAACATCTAATGGCAAAGTCCAGACATCATTGAAAACATAAAAATGCTAGCAACCTGATAACAACAACAGAAGTCTAAGAGAGCAAAAAACACAGTGTGTGTGTGTGTGTGTGTGTGTGTGTGTGATCCAATTGAAGAGAAAGTGTAACTCATAACAGAAAAAGAGTTAACCTCTCTAATGTACAAAAATGCTACTAGATTCAAGAAAAAGAAGCCCATATGAAAACCAGAAAAACTATATGCAATTCACAGAAAAATATATGAATCACCTGTAAACTTTATAAAAATCCATTATTGCTAATAAAAGAAAAGCAAATCCTAATAAAACGATACTATTCTCTCATGATGACAAAAAATCCAAAAGTTTGACAGTATAGCTGTTAGCAAGAACTGTGGCAAAGCAAGTACTTTCCTAATAGCTAGTGAGAGTATAAATAAATACCCAGTTTCAAATGAAAAGCATCTACCATATTATCCCAAATTATAAGCCATTTCCCCCTCAATTCAATAATCTAAGGTCTAGACCTCTATCACATGATACACCTGAACATGAATAACAAACCTGAGGTTATTCACAAGGTATTATTTATGGTAACACTGGAAACAACCCTAGTGGCCACCAACAGAGGACTCATTTGTAGCTCATCCACACAGAAAATCATGTAACTTTAAAGAATGATGAGAAACAACTCCTTGGATGAAACAGAACACCAATAGGACAACTTAAATGAGAAAACACATTAGTGTGCAGGGCCAGCAGTGTACTGCCTTTTGTAACATAACAGGTGGAAATTAGCACGTTTCTATTTGCTTGCATTTATGTAAAACAAACAAAGAAAAAAACACTGGAACAAGCCAATGATGGTGTTAAGCAGAAATAGAAAAGGGATATGTCCCTTTTAAATTTCTTTTTACATGAGGACCATGTGCATATATTATTTTTAAAATAATCTTTTTTTAAAGCATCCTGTTATATGCTGATTCTTTCAGCTACTCAGGAGTCTAAAGCAGAAGGATCACTTGAGCCCAGGCTCTTAGGAATAGCCTTGACAACATAGCAAGAACCCCAACCCAAAAGAAAAATATTGCAATAAAGGCTCAGGGAAGGCAGAAAACTAAAAAATATATTATTTAGGGGCACCCACACATTATAAACCTATAATGACTATTTCAACAATGTCAGATTGCCTTTTTGTTGTTGATCTTCCTGATAATACAATTAGGATGTAGGCTTGGTTTGAAAGCCTTGGTTTCCATGGTTACATTCAGAGTACAGGAGCTTTCAAATGCCTCATCTTTATGGAGTAGGG
The DNA here is from genome assembly GCF_949786415.1 of Peromyscus eremicus. NCBI lineage: Eukaryota > Metazoa > Chordata > Mammalia > Rodentia > Cricetidae > Peromyscus > Peromyscus eremicus. The sequence goes on along the minus strand of NC_081439.1, from coordinate 1,927,944 downwards.
TAATTTGCCACAAGGCTTTTCTCGGGGTCTTCTTTTCCTCCCTTGGCTTTGAACCTCCCCTTGACTCTGAGGTCTGTGCACTGTTGCCCATCTCTCTCCTGCAGCCACCTGAGTTGTATTTCATTGTTGTTATTACTTGATGTTTGTTGGCTTGGTAATAGGTGAGGCGGGGATTCTCTGATATTCTAATAAATCCTGAACATTAGGCAGATATGGAATCTGGGTCTTGGGGCTGGAAACCCTCACACATGTCCTTGATCCCCCTTGTGCAATCTGAGCCAGGCAGAAATTATTTCACCTATTGTACTGCCCTATGGCCAGTGGCTTTCCGCCAATACCCTCCATGCTGTTATCCTTCTTCCCAAAGATTAAGACTTCTGTTCTTGGGAGCTGGCAGGGGTAGGCTGGGAGAGACACCTGAGCAGATTTTGGCAATGTTTGCTGTTCCCCTACTCCTGTAGGTACATAGTGCGAACTTTCTCAAGATTCTCTGTCCTTCATTAAGAGCATCTGGTGGGGATCCTAGAGAAAAAGCCTGCACAAGGATGAGAATCTACGCACCTCCAATCTCTGGCAAGCCCTTAAAATCCTGCCTTAACCTTCTCAATGATTTACACAGCTTTCAGCAGTGTCTGCCCTGGGTAAGCAAATGCTGATGTGCCACCTGTGTCTCTCACCCAATATGGGCTTAGTTATTTGCTTTGAAACCTGTTTTCGCTTGGATTCAAGAAAGTTTAATTTGCTGTTTGTCCAGCAACTTCTAGCTGTAAGGATGAGAGCTCTCCATACCAACATCCCTCTCCCCCCTCCTCTCTCTCTCTCTCTCTCTCTCTCTCTCTCTCTCTCTCTCTCTCTCTCTCTCTCTCTCTCTGAGCCACAACCAGATTTCTGTGTATTAGTTTTTCAAATACATACATATATATTCATATATATACACCTTGAATATATGGCAAATGCTACAGGACTAAGCCACATCCACAGTCTCATTAAGGTTTTCTCAATAAGATTTCCTCACAAGGGCTGGATATTTGCAATACTGAAAGAGTGTGTTAAGCAAATTATACAAAATAACAATTCACTGAATCCTCTGCTAATCAAACAGACATTGAAAATTTGGAAAGCCCAATAGCATGAATATCTAATAAAGGATTCTGATCAGTTTCACTCGCAATTAATGACAGCATTTATTTTCATTAACTTAAATGTTGTTGCAATACACAAAATTCTTGATTTCCATTTGGCATCTGAGGGGAACAAAATGGTCCAAACCTGTACCTTAGCATTGTGAAGTTGCATCACTGGCCCAGCCAGGTCCTCCATAGCAATAGGGGAATCTAAGAACATCAGGGACTTACCTGCCCTTCTCCCCTAGAGATTTCTCACACAGAAACCCAGCTTAAATCAGGAAATATTCTAGCAGTCCCTGTACTGCAGAAATGAGAGAGCCATTGCTATAAAAGCAAATAACACCAATTCCAAGAGATTAGTACCTTCCCCATGCAATTTCTCTGACTGAGCTCATCCAGCAGGAGTCTTGCAGGTACCAGGGTATCACTGTTAACATGGCTCCATGACAAAAAGCCATTGTAATAGAAATGGCTATCATTCTGCTTATTCACATTAATATGAACATGAAATTACAAGGTGAGTTATATTATAAAAGGTCCTTCCTTCTGTCCTATCTACCACCACATTCTCTCCCTAAATAATAGATAGGAATTCAAAAAATATAGCATTGATAGGTAAGTTTACAAAATAGCTCAGGTGAGGATTTTTGTTTGCTTTTGTGGTATTGGGAATTAAACCCAGATACTTACATACATGTTTCATGACTGAGACATATCCCCAGCCTCTCATGTGAATTTTCTTTAATGCATGGATTCAACATATCAAACCCAAACAACTGTTTGTTATAATTACCTCACTCCACCCTTTAGGGAAACTTCTACAGTAGCTGCAGCTAGTGCCTCAGCACCCAACTTCCTTTCTCCCAAGTTTGCTAATAGGGATAATGCTTCTTGACCTTGATCACACAACTTTTTTCCTCTCTTCTGGACATATCTAGACATTGAATATATGGCACAGCAGACCAAGCTCTCAGGGTGAATTTTTATACTCGCCTTGGGCTTAAGAGCCCCAGCCAATTTTCTGCCGTTTCTTGCTCTGCTACACGTTGCAAGGAAAAGCAGCAGAGGGACTCCTGCCAACTACATTTTAAGGTCCACTTCCAAGTGCCTGCCAGTTATGTTCATTCCATGAGAGGCATGAGTAAGACACTAGTGGGTAGTAGGGAAGGAGAAGTCAAGGCAGGTAATTCTTCTTCTTTCCATTCTCTCTCCCTCTCCCTGTCAATCTCCATATCTCTCTTGTTCTCACACTCCCTGGCTACATGTTCTCATAGCTGAAGCTCCCACAATACAGCCCTCTCTTCCAGTCCAATGCTTTCCTAGATAATTACTCTGCAAGAGATAAAAATCACCACACTATTACCACCTTGTCTGTCTCTCTTCTGTGCCATCATAAGCAAACTACACAGTACTGCCATTGGAAAAAAACAATTCTTTTATTCATACTACTGAAGAGAATGATTCTGGCTAGTTCATAGCCTACTCTCTGAAAGAAAGCCATCTTTTCTTTCGTTAGTTCTCTCAAAGCAAAAATGTACAGCCGTAGCCAACAGTGTCCTAGACTAGAAAAAGTCTATGGTAAGCTTGTTTCAAGTGTGTCTGTGTATACAGAATCATATCTAACCACATAAACACACATACCAAGTCTACAGTTCAAGAAAATAAAGTCAAATGACAGAGTGGATGTGTACAGGGTTTCAAAACTGAGAGATCAAAATTCCTTTATAAAATGAAAGCTTCCACTTCCAGACAAGATGGAAAATGGAACTGGATTTATACCTTTTTACACAAAGCATATGAAATGGTGACTTTCAAAACAGTAACCATCAGGTAATGGATACCAATGATTCCTGGGAGATGGAAAGTATGAGGTGAGTGCTATGACTGCCAAACCTACTGTATCGATAGAGTTTGCAAGGCACAGGACTGAGGGGAAGTAAATGGAGCCTGGCAGCTGCCCAAGTCAAGAAATTCAAGAGTATAGATACAAAACCCCCTAAATTTCACTGGATAGAAAAAATTGATCTAGCTATACAAGGACAGAATTCTGGAAATCCACAGAGGGGCTCCCTTTCAGGTGTTAAGGGCAGATTCATACATGCATATAAGAGGAGTGAGCAGAACAGATTAAAGAGGACAATACCTAGAACCCACAGAGCCAGCAAAAGTGGCTCTAACTGAACAACCTGGGACGCTGTTTAATTCACAGGGCACTGTACAACAGAACCAACATGATCTTGCCTCAAAAATGAGGGTAATCAGCCTGTGACCCATGATTCTTCCACACATGTCATAAAGGATCAAATCATTTCCAAGAAAATTCACTGCATCTAGGAATGAAGTCAGGATGATTTATAGAAGACAAAAAATGACTAGTATCCAACAAAATAAAGTTCATAAATATCTCTGGGCATGTAAAAATGCAGGAAAATAAAACCTACAATAATCAAGTGAAATTGACCCAAATGCTAGAAGTGTGAAGCAGCGAGAGGTATTTAAAAACATATTATAAGATATCCCATATATTCAAAAAGTTAAGCAGAGATATAAGAAAGATCTAAATGGAACTTCAGAGTATAAGAACAAGAATGTTTAAGAAATAAAATAATATACTGGATAACACTCATGACAAATTAAGTTACAGGAAAAAAAAAACTAACTAGAGGGCAAAGCAACGGACACAGTCCAAAATGAAACACGGAGGGCCAGGCAAGGTTGCCTATAATTGTAGCACTTGGGAGGCTAAGGCAGGAAGATCACAACTTTGAGCCCAGTCTGAGCTACATATTTAGATACTGTGTTGAAATGTACAAAAAAGCAAATAAAAGCTGAAGAGAAAGGATGACTCAATTCATTCTATAAAGCTAATGTTACCCTGACACATGAAAGTAGACCCTATCATTTGTAAGTACAAAAATTCTAACCAAAATTTTAACAAAACATTCCAATAATATATTAAGAGGGGTATGTCATAGCCAGCGGAGTTTATACCAGGGATCCATAGTTTGCTGTTCAAAAATATATACTATACTGTATTCACAAACAAGAAATGAAAAATACACAACCATCTCAACATCTGCATGAGGGGCACTTGAAAGCCTCCCACAGTCATTCCTGCTAAACCCTCTTAGCAGAGTAGAAATAGAAAGGTGTTTCCTCTATTTGATAAACATACAGCTAATATTAATGGTTCAAGAAAAGACAGTAATGCCCATTTTCACCACACCAGTTCTAACATGCTCTAATATTATAATAATATGCTCCACCTGGCACAACTAGGCTACAAAAAAGAAATTCCACCTTTAATCCCAGCACTTGGGAGGCAGAGGCAAGTAGGCCTCTATGAGTTTGAAGCCAGCCTGGTCTACAGAGCAAGTTCTAGGGTAGCTAGGGGTGCACAGAAAAGAAAAGGAAAAAAAAGACAACAAAAGAAATATCCTGCAGATTAGAAAGAGAAGTAAAACTATCACTACTCACAGATGATATGGTTGAATATATACAAAATCTTACAGAATAATCAAAAAGGCTATTGAAATTAAAATGTGAATTTAGCAACACTACAGGATACAAGATTCAGGTGCAAAAAGTCTATTATATTTCTGTATATATTTGTAACAAAGAACTGGAAATTAAAATTATAAAAAACAATAACAACTGAAATGCTACCACAAACCTGAAATACTTAAGGATAAAGTTCATCAAATATGTGAAGACCTGTACATTTAAAACTAGAAAACATGCCGGGCGGTGGTGGCGCACACCTTTAATCCCAGCACTCGGGAGGCAGAGCCAGGCGGATCTCTGTGAGTTCGAGGCCAGCCTGGGCTACCAAGTGAGTTCCAGGAAAAGGCGCAAAGCTACACAGAGAAATCCTGTCTCGGGGAAAAAAAAAAAAAACTAGAAAACATTTGAGGCCAGTCTGGTTTACAGAGCTAGTTACAGGACAACCAGGGCTGCACAGAGAAACCCTGTTTCGAAAAACCAAACACAAACAAACAAACAAAAAACCTAGAAAACAATGCTGAGGTGAACTAAAGAACTAAAGAAAGCCCACGTAAATGAAGAGCTGTGTCGATAATGCTCATTCTCTCCAAATTAAGTACCAATTGAATATGTCAATCAAAACACCACCGAGACATTTTGCAGAGAGAAATAAGCTGACTCTAAAATTGACGAGGAAAGGTCAAAGAACTTGAACAGCCCAATCAATCTTAGAAAACAAGAATAAAGGCTCACACTACCCAACTGGAATGCCCATTATAAAAGAGCAGTAAGAAAAACGTGATTCTGGCAAAGACAAATACACAGATCAGTAGATGTATAATGGAAAATTCAGAGGCAGAGCTACGCAAATATAGGTAACTGATTTTCGACAATGCTGCAAATGTAACTCAATAGAAATAACATCTTTTCAACAAAATTACTTTAACAACCTAGTGTTCCTACACAAAAAAATTGGAGTCTCAACTAAAATGTCATACCATCTACAAAAATTAACTGAAAAACAAATTCTAAATCTAGATGCAAAGGTATAAAACATTTAGATGAAAACAAGAAAGACAATCTTTTAAACCTGGGGTTAGTCAACTAGAGCTTTTTATATTTTTGGTTGTGAGCCTAGCCTTTAACAGCTGAGCCATCTCTCCAGCCCAACTAGAGCTTTTTAAACATGTGCCCAACAGATGTTACCAAGCCCATCACAATGTAAAAGTTCAGTTCTAAAAATGGACACGGTTATGCTGGGTGTGGTGGCGCTAGGTGAGCTGTACAGCTGCTCTAGAAAACAGTTTGGTAGTTTTCATGTGAAGTGAAACCAATGATTAATCTACTACCCAGCAACTTCGTTCTTCCTAACTTACTATAAAAATGAAAACTTACATTCATTCATACAAAAACTAGTATAGTAGCCCTATTCATAACCACTCCAAACACTGGAAATTATCCCAGTATCCTTCAACCATGGTATATCCACCAAATACAATCCCATATTGTATTTTAGATAATAATACTCATTTAAGACAATTATTCATTTTGTCAATATTAGATAATAAATTTTAGACAATATTTTTGACAATTTTAGACAATAAATATTCCAATAAATAAAACCAATTTTAGACAATAAATATTCATTTATTACAAAACCACACAAAAGAGTGATTCTCAAAGGCATTATACCGACTGAAAATGTTAATCTCCAAACATTACATACTATTTGGTTCCATTTACATATTACACTTGAAAACACAAAAATGAAATGATAAAACAGCACACCGGTGATAGTCTAACTGAACCCATAGTATGACAGTTTCCATGTAATTTTTTTTTTTTGTGTGTGTGTGTGTGTGTGTGTGTGTGTGTGTGTGAATATCACATGTAGGGAGATATCAGAAGAGTACAGAAGAGAGCTGGAGTTACAGGCAGTAGTCAGCTATCAGATATGAGTGCTGGGACCCACACTCAGGTCCACTGGGAGATCATCAAATGCTCTTAACCACTGAGCCACCTCTCCAGCTTAGTATGATTTTTTTTTAAAGAGTGATGGAACTGGCCTTGCTTGATCTTTATTACAGTTGTGCTTATACATATCTACATGTATGTTGAAATTCATAAAACTTCAAGTCAAAGTAAAAAAGTTCATTTTCCTTATGATCACTTTAAAAATAAAATTAAAAACTAAAAACCAATAACAAGTAAAGAGAGTATAGGTATAAAACTAAGGAAGTCTCATAAACACAAAAATCTAATAACAGTCAGCTGACATCACCTTAGTCTACAGGAAAAAAGTTTACACAATAGGCTTGATGTTGCTATCCCTAGAAGGGACTACTTTATATGAGCAATCCTTACAATAGTTCCTGGGAATGTGGTCTGTGAAATGTTCTCTATGCTGCTAGTTGATAGATAAGGTGATTTTGTGTGCCTATAACATTAAACTCTGTTATACTATCCTAGCAAGGTTGTTTTCACAAATGTAATTTATAGTAAACACCTGTTTTCAATTTGCATGCCAGAAATTTCAGAGTGAGGGCTCAATGGTAAGGCACCTGCCTAGCATGTGCAGGATCCTGAATTAGACTACCTACCCTGCAGGGATCAAGGAACCCTACATAAGCAGAAATGCAAGTATATGTTGCCAGAGGATGAAGCTTGTTCTGTACAGCTGTAGTTACAACTCCCCTATGGATAAACTTGAGAAGCTCACATCTAAATTCTTCAAGACTCCACTCATTTGAGTTTTTCCCTTGTTGATCCTTCTGTGCCCCCTTTCACTCTAATAAGTCTCAGCCATGAGTAAAATTGTATCTTAAGTTTAAGACCTTTTCACCTACTATGCAGGTGTGGTAATATTTTGTTTGTGATCTAACAAATAAAGCTTGCCTAGATATCAGAGTGTGGAGCTAACCACTAGAGGCCAGGCAGTGGAGGCACACACCTTTAATCCCAGCACTTGGGAGGAGGAAACAGGAAGTAATATGACCAGGCAAGAGAGGAAGTGATAAGGCAGGGAGGAGACAGGAGCTCAACCCCCTTTCAGGCTGAGAATTCAGTTGAGGTAACAACTCTAGTGGCTCTGCTTCTCTGATCTTTCAGCTTTCACCCTGATATCTGACTCGAGTTTTTATTATTTAAGACCAATGAAGATTTGTGCTACATGCAGGTTCTTGTCAGATGCCTAATAACAGTTACCAAATGAAAGTGGTGCCTAAAATGTGAAGTCCTTCCTCAAACTATTTCTCTGGACTCCTGTCTACTCTTCATTTTCCAGTAGAACTACAAGAAGTGCCCATATGCATGGTAGGTACAAACATCTGCATCAGCTCCTCAAAACACCCCATGTTTCACATTTAAATTAAAGTAACACTAACAGCTTGACATAAACATTACAATTAGGTTCAGCAGCAAATAGAAAACCTGCATTACTCTCACAAGGAATACACAAGTATGCAATTCAAGCCCAACATAAAAGCTCTATGCTTTCAAAGATTCTGGAAAATTCTACTTTACTGTATGTAAACAGACATTTCCTGTCCCGACCACCTATTTCCAAATACCCACTCAGAAGCTGGTTATAAATTATAAATACTCAGCCAATAGCTCAGGCTTATTACTAACTAGCTCTTACATTTTAAGTTAACCCATATTTCTATTTATGCTTTGCCACATGGCAGTATATTTATTAGCATGGCACATTCATCTCCTGCTCCCTCTGCATCTGGCTGGTGACTCCTGACTCCACCCTTCTCTTTCCCATCATCCTTAGTTTGGTCACCCCACCTATACTTCCTGCCTGGCTACTGACCAATCAGCATTTTATAAAACCAATTGGAGTGACAAATCTTTACAGTATTCAGGTGGATTATTCCACAGCAACTGTATTGCCAGAAGTGTTTCTCATTCTCAAGGTCATCTCTTGATCCAATGTGGCTGCTGGAGCTCTAGCAGTTACATCAATACTCCAAGAACCAAACAGATAACATGTACAAAATAAGATATTTTATACAACCCCACCCCACACTTCACTTTGCCTTCTACTTCTAGGCATAACTTAGTTGCATGTCTATACCTACTGGCAGAAGCTCTTTTCACTGCACAGCAACATGCTGAGCTAAAAGGTCAGGATTTGACTAGGAGAGGCACAACCAATATTGAGAGGTAACTGCAACTCTGCACCTAGTTAACTCTGCCTTTAGTACAAAGTAATCTGGAGCCAATCCTTTTAATAACCCAAAACAAATAGAAATAAATGTAACTTTGCCTAAAATATATTTTAGGGGTAAATATGGAAAAGCATAATAGGAGAAAATGTGTTGGGTATAAACCTAAACTTACACCCCCCCACTATTATTAGTTTCTCACTTTACAGGTTCTCAGCAAAAACATGTGATAGGAGCCAACAGTAAACTTAATAGATTTACCACAGGACATTTACTATCTTAGTAACATGTTAAACAGGTTCAACAAAATGCTTAACACTGTTCTTTATACATTTTAATGTCTCTGAAAATACAGAGAATGTTAATTTTTAAAAATAGGATATGGTTAAGAAGTAAGAGCAGCCTAGGTGTGGTGGTGCACACCTCAAATCCAAGCAATATTGAAGCAGAGACAGGCAGATCTCTGTGAATTCAAGGCCAGCCTGGTCTACGTAGTGAGGTCCAAGCCAGACAGGGCTACATACTGAGACCTGTCTCAAAAGCAAAACAAAACTATTTTTACTTGAACCTATTCTCAGTTTAGCAGCAGACCTGAAGACAACAACTCTTACTCCCAGTATAAGATCCTGGTGTTTGGCTCCAGAGTAAGGAGATATGGGACATTATTGCTTAAGGGATACAGAGTTTCTAGTCAGGATGTTCATGAAATTTTCTCAAAATAGTAGTAATGGCCACATGACTTTGTTCATGTTATAAATGCTACTAAATGGTAAAGTCAAAATGATTAAAATGGTAATTTTAAGGCATATATATTTTATAAAAGTAAAAAAAAAAAAAACAGACACCTATAAGCCCAGCACTAAGGAGACTGAGGCAGGAAGATTACAAGTTCAAAACTACTCTAGGCTACACAGTGAGACTCTCTCAAAAAAGAAATCAAGGGCTATGGATACACTTCAGTGGTATCATGTACAAGGCTCTGTGTTCCTCCCTAGCATTAAAAAAGAAAACCACCTTGTGGTTTATCAATTAAACACACTATTTTCTGGAAACACATAAACTTTCATTGTCCTAAATAGTCTATCCTCATTCATGCAGATATTTATGTCTTTAAATCTTTCCTGTTGGCATGAATCTGAAGCACAAGAACTTGGAACAAAGGCATTGAATGCTAAGTACTGTTACAGTATATTGGTTTTCCATGGACTACAATGATTAAATGTTTACAGAGCACATTCAATATGACAGGCAATGTTCTAGGAGTTAAAGAAAGAGCGGCAAACAAGACAGGTTTCTCCACTCACCCAGAGCTTACAATTCAGTGTATCTTGGAAAAGCTCCCCCAAGAGATTCTTGATAAGCCCACAATTACTAGGAAGAGGCATGAGAGTACAGCAGGCCCCACACTGTCTGAAGCCCACCTTTATGACAGTGAAGCCTAAAGTCAAGAAAATTAAAAGGCACTATACTAAGCAAAGAAGGCCTGGTACACTCATTTTGAAGATCTCTTAAATGTTTTCCTGCCTAAAACACTAGTAGCCTTTGTCACATCAATGGAGTTAACACCATAAAGACATTTGAGCTAAAACCGGGCAGACATTTTGCTCCCATTTAGATAAGGACCTTAGGCTACCTCACTGCTTTCAAGTCTGCACTAGAGTTTGGGAGTAGGCTACTACAAAAGGATCATTTTTCTTTGTTTTATACTCTGGGTATAGATCTTCCTGAAACTTTCTGGATCAGGTAATAGGACAGGATTCAGGGTATACTGTATCTTGAGCAAACACATCACAAGTCATATTTAAGAGTCCTTTAAAAGACTCACTACCCAAAAATTAAATAAATAAATAAACAAACAAATGAACGAACGAAAAAATAAATAAATAAATAAATAAATAAATAAATAAATAAATAAATAAATAAATAAATGGAAAGGCCTACTACCCAGTTACAAACATGTGACCCTGAAAAAAGAAAGATCTTGAACCAAGTTTCAATTTCTTCAGCTGGAAAATGGGAACAATATTATGATGCAGAGTTTTCTCCTTTAATTAAAGCATGCTATTTAGCTTTAAATCAGTATGGGTATTTGTGTTAGGGTAATGTTCATTGTTAAAACAAACTGACCCCATGTTTTCATGATCTAACATAAGAGAAGCTCATTCTCACACACATGATGGGCCAAAAGAAGGACAGGTTGGCTCTCTACATTGTTACTCGGGGATCAGGTACCTTCTGTTTTGTGCCTTTCCCACATTTTAGGGCCGTGGAATCATCCCCCCTCCAGCTGACAACTGGAGAAAGGAAAAGAGGATTACATGGGAAAGACACTTATGCAAGATGAGCACAGGCAATTTTTCATTGCTTTTTATTTTAATATGCTTTTTATGTTTGTGTATGTGCAAATGTGTTTGTGTGTGTGCATGTACATGGATGCCAGAGGTTCATGCCAATGGTCTTCCTCTACTGCTTTCCACCCTAGTTTTAAGAGGTCTCTCACCGAGCCCAGAGCTCAACAATTGGGCTAAACTGACTGGCCAGTGCGCTCTGGACATGTGCCAGTCTCACTCCAATCCCAATATTAGGGTTGCAGACAATTATTGCCATGCCTGGTTTTTAAGTGGGTGCTGAGGATCCAAACTCAAGTCTTCATGCTTACGTGGCAGACACTACCATCTTTCCAGCCCTATTTTTTGTTGGTTTTTGATTGTTTGGTTAGTTGTTAGTTTTTGAGATAGGGTCTCATATAGTACAAGCTGGCCTCTAACTTGCTTGTAGCTGGGGAAGACCTTCAACTCATTCCCGTCTCCATTTTCCAAGTGCTGAAATTACAACTATACACTACCACCCTGGCAGAGCACAGGCAATTTTTTTTAAAGACACATAAATTTAAAATCAAATAGAATGTGAAACTTTGAAAACTTACTGATTCTTGATTCAGGGCTAACATCTCATGTTAACTAATGTCAGTTAGTATCAAAAAGCTTGACTAGAATTACAGGCACTACATGTACAACTTCTAGTTTTCAGGGAGGTTAACAGCTAACAGGTTAACAGGATGGCTACTCTTTCTCAATTTTTTTGAGACCATTTCATGTAGCCCAGGCCAGCCTGAACTCCCTGTGTTGCTTGAACTGCTTCTCCTGCCTCGATTTCATGAATTCTGGAGTTACAGACATGTACACATCTAGTTTATACAGTGCTGGGAATCAAATCCAGAGTTCCATGCAGCTAGGCAAGCATTCTACCATCTGAGTGACATCCCAAACCCTTTCTCAAGATATTTTACTTTTTGAAAATTCAAAACATACAGAAAATTTTAAGCAATAATATAATGCACACCGTTTCACCTTCCACCTACATTAACAATTGCCAGTATATTGCATATTTGGTTTTGTTTTTTGTATCTATACATACATACATAATCTATGTTTGGTTTTTGACTGAACTTTTATAAAAGTTGAACATATTAGGACCCAGTTCACTTCACCTCTAAATAATTTAGCCTATATCTTGAGAGAACAAGTATATTCTCCCATATTATTCCAATTATCCTAAGAAAAATGATAATTTTCTCATATTACACCATCTATACAAATTCACATTCACAAAACACTAACTGTTCCCAAAACAAACATTTACAATTCATTTTAATGGACCAGGAGCTAATCAGTCAAGTTTCTTGTAATACAGGTACCTAGCCTTCTTTGGTCTTCCTTAATGTAGAGCCCCCTACCCTATCTCTTTCCCTTAACAGTGACTTTTTAAACAGATCAGAATGTAAAGATGGCTTACATTCTCAATTTGTCTGATTTTCTCATACTATAACTTCTCTAGCCCCTTTATTTCTTGTAAACTGAAAGAGAAGTCTAATCCTGGATTAGACTCAGATTAATTTTTTGAAATCACATAGTTCTTTACTAAATAAAAAATATTTTTAAAGTGAAAATTATCTATATAGTATCACCTAGAGCAGTGGTTCTCAACCTGTGGATCGCAACTCCCTTTGGCAAACCTCTATCTCTAAAAATACTTACATTAAGAATTATAGTAGCAGCAAAATTACAGTCATAAAGTAGCAATGAAAATAATTTTATGGTTGAAGGTGACCACAGCATGAGGAATTGTATTAAAGAGCCGTAGCATTAGGAAGGTTGAGAACCACTGCTCTAGAGCTAGAATCTCATGTTGAGATAATTTCCTTCTAAAAGCAATTAGTGGTTGTGGATTCTCCTCTAATAACCATGACTTCACTAGCACTGAGTATTAAAAAAAATGAAAGAAATCAAGCACACAATAAATTACTATGTTAGTATATCAGTGATTTTACTAAAGCTATAGATTTTATGTTTTTATGGGCAAAAGACCTTAATTCATTTATATTGTCTTCACTCCATTAAGAAATAAACTCCAGATGTAGTTACTCAGAAGGCAGCTTTAACTCATGAAGTATGGAAACATACTTCAGTTTCTCCCTGACATAGTTTCCTGCTCTTCACTAGAGATTTGCACCTATCCAATCATCCCAGCTCCTGGCACATGTAGTGAAACTCCAAATGCTCTCAAGCATTCAAAAGAAACATTAGGACTGAATATCCCATCTTGTCGAAGTGTTGCTCAATTCACACACAACTCGAAGGCAGAGGAGATGCCAGGCTACTAATTAATCTGTACAGTAACTCTCTATAACTTACTATTCTTAAGAACATGGATGTATTAGAGAATTTGTTTTTGTTGTTTTCTTTTTGGAGGAGGAGTTTTTTTAATTTTTACTTTATTAATTGTTGTCATTTATAAAATTTGTTCTTTGACCATTTCATACACACATATATCAGTATATATAATGCATTCTGATTACCATCACTCCTCACCATCTTTCATCTCTCTCCTGCCCCTAATACCGCACCCTCTACCATCCAAGTCCCTCTCCCACATTCATGTCCTTTTGTTCTATGGCCCCCTGAGTTAAACTGGGACTGTCTAAGTGACCATGAGCTTGAAGCTTTGCTTTGGAGATGAGTAGGCTCTGCAGTGGGTACACAACTGACTTTTACCTATGACTGGAATTTACTGAAAATCATTATCTAAATCAGTTATCATTGGAAGCTACAAAATAGCAATTTTCTAATGATAACTCATTTCTAAAAGGCTAACTTACTGTGGCACTATGGTTTGACCAAGGTTCTTGCAAATGGTGAACAGGCCTGCACCACTGAGCTGTATCTCCAGCTCTTTTAACTTTTGTATTTTGAGACAGAATCTTATTAAGCTGCCCAGTCTGGTCTTGAACTCACTCTGTAGCCTAGGCAGTCCTTGAAACTTAAAATTCTCTTACATTGGCCTCCTAAGTATCTGGAACTAGGCACTACCAGGCCTGGTGAAAGGCTGCATTTAAGTTATCATATGTGTTTTCAGGCTGGAGAGACGGCTCAGCCATTAAAAGCTAGGCTCACAACCAAAATTATGTTTTCAAAAAAAACCATACACACATTATACATAGTATTTAAGTGTATACCTCATGTAATTATTGGTAGAACAAGACAATGTTACCTATAATATTCTATACCTTATCTTCTCCCACAACACTACTATATCAACAGCTGCCTTATAAGAATATCCCAGCCGGGCGGTGGTGGCGCACGCCTTTAATCCCAGCACTCGGGAGGCAGAGGCAGGTGGATCTCTGTGAGTTCGAGGCCAGCCTGGTCTCCAAAGTGAGTTCCAGGAAAGGCGCAAAGCTACACAGAGAAACACTGTCTCGAAAAACCAAAAAAAAAAAAAAAAGAATATCCCAAAACACCTTTTTTCCCCCACTGGCTGTATAGTATTCTTTAATTGAAATGCAGCATCATTTAACTATTCCATTCTTGGTATTTCTTTTTTCTTCTGCTGCAGCAAATATTCAATGTAATATATTGAATATTTCTGGAGGATAATTTCTGGAGGATAAAGGGCAAGAAGTGAAACTGCTAGATCAAAGAGAAGGGTAGGCGCATTGCTACTTTTTTCTAGGTATTAGCAAACAGCACACCAGAAAATATAATAATATGCAGTTCTCCTCACCATTAACTGTGCCTTCATGATGTTAAAATTATATGTCTTCTTTTGAACAACCAAACTTCAAGAGGCAAAGCTTGCCAAGGAAATCACAAAGTCTTAAGTGAGAATGGAAACTAATATTTACCAAATTGTTAAGTGTCAGACACTGTATCTAAACCTTTTAGAATACTTCAGCCCTATGAGGTGAGCAATTTTATCTCCATTTTCCAAAAGAGGAAACTAAGGTTCAGAGAATTTACTCAAAGTCATACAGCTTTATAAGTAGCAGACCAGAAATTGAATCCAGGGACATGTGTTACCAAAGTGAGACTACGCTAAACTTGGGCCAAGGTGAGAGGCTCTTTTAAAGACAATACCTGATTAACCGGGAGGTAAGTATGCCATGTTTGTTCACAGATTCAGATAATTAATCTTGATTGTGAGCCTGAATGGACTGACAAGCAGTTAGGGTATTGGTAGAACACTTCTGAATGTGTCAATGAATGCATTTCCAGAAGGGACGGAGGTCTACACTGAACGTGGGCAGCACAACCACATAGGCTAGAGATCCAGATGGAATAAAAGAGGAAAAGGGGGTGCTGGAGAGATGGTTCTGTGGTTAAGAGCACTGGCTGCTCATGGAGAGGACCAACATTCAATTCCCAGTACCTATATGGCAGCACACAATCACCTGTAACTCCAGATCCAGGGGATCTGATACCCTCTTCTGACCCCCATAAGCACCAGGCAAACCATGTGGCAAACAGATATACATGTAGACAAAACATCCATACACATACAAAATAAATAAATTAAAATAGTTTTTAAAAGAGGAAAAAGGAAAAATCCCACAAGTGCAGTGTCTCCCCCCACACTGCCACAATAATGTAAGCTGTTTTATATGATATGACTATGCTATGTCCTCCCTGCCATGATAAACTGAAATTTCTGAAACCATGGTCCAAAATTAATCCTTTCTCAGCTGCCTGTGGTGGTGCACAGCTTCAATCCCAGTACTCAGGAGGCAAAGGCAGGTGGATCTCTGTGAGTTCCAGGTCAGCCTGGTCTACAAAGCAAGTTCCAGGATGGCCAGCACTACACAAGGAAACACTGTCTCAAAAAACAAACCAACAAAAACAAATAAACAAAAAAAGTTCTTCCTCCTCTAAGCTGTCTCTCTCAAAAACAGCAATAAGAAAATAAGAAAGTCTCACTAACAGAAATACAGGGCTGTTGCCATGACTACCTGGTAATATGGTTCTGAAACCTTTGGAATGGGTTTGGGAGAGAAATATGAAAATATCTGAAGCTGTGGACTAAGAAGCCCTGTAAACAGAGTTTGAGGCTGAGTCCAGTGGGAGCTCAGAAGAACAGGATAGATACAGAATGCCACAAAGTTTCAGGTAGAAACAAAGATTCTACTAGAAATTGGATCAGAAGACATTAGTGTTACATTCTGGCAAATAACTTGTCTATATTTTTATACATGTCCTGAGACTTTTTTGGAAAACTATCTTCAAAGACAACAATTAATCTGAAGGAAGAAATTTCAAAGCGTTAGCAGCATTCAGGCTGTAGTATGAATGCTGCTGGAAGCTCTTGGTCAGGTTTACAGTGAGAATTGGAAGAAAAATGAAGAACAGAAAAGTCTGAAAACCTTACAAGACCCTGAAAAAAAGTCCATGAAAATATATAGCCTGGGAAGGAACGATGTCTGTATAGATTAAAATAATTTAAAAGTAGGGGCTGAAGAGATTGCTTTGCAGTTAAGAGCACTTCCAGAGGACCTGAGTTTAGTTCCCAGCACCCATGTCAGGTGGCTCACAACTGCCACAATTCCAGCTTCATCGAATCTGACACACTCTTTCTAGCCTCCTCTAGCACCTGTACACACACACACACACACACACACACACACACACACACACACACAAATATACTTAAAAAGGAAAATCTTTTTAAAATCCTATTTTTAAAAGTCTTTCAAGACAAGCAGTGGTGGAGCACATCTTTAATCCCAGCACTCTGGAGGCAGAGACAGGCAGATCTCTGTGAGTTTGAGGCCAGCCTGGTCTACAGAGCTAGTTCCAGGACAAGGCTACACAGAGGAAACTCAGTTTTTAAAAACAAAACAAAAAAGTCTTTTAAAAGAAGCCAAGTGTTTTGTAACAGGACAATAAGAAAAAAGTACAGAGGGTATCTTCGGAATTAACCATACACCCACAAATTTGGAGTTTCAAAGGTGGCAGGCTTTAGTGTTGTCCAAGTGATTCTAGTTTTGCATGCCATTTCAGAGCCATTGAAACTTCCTCTCAGACTTCAAAAGAATACCTGAGAAGCTAGGTAGTGTACAGCAGGCAGCCCCCAAGAGGGCAATGTATGAAACTGGGAGAATTAAATCAAAGATGTAATGCAGAGCCCAGAATATTGGAGATACCAAGGAAGGCTGGAAGCAGGAAATAGAGCCAGCCCAAGTGAAAACCCATGTGGACTACAACCAGCAAGGCTATACGGGTGGGGCTGCCAATCCCTCAGACCTCATGTCACATCACCACATGCTACAGGTGCTGGACATAAAGCTACGGGACTTCATTTTTCCCTGTAGGGTTTCAGTCTTGCTGATCCTTCTTTTCTATTTCTCCATCCTCCCTTTTAGAATAGGCAATCTCCTCTGTGCCATTATTCTACGGGGGCTCACAGCTAAAAGTTGATTTCATTGTTGAGAAGAAATTTTGGACTTGAACTCTTGAGCAGTGCTGGAACTAACTACTGAGACTGGGGGCTTCTAGAGATGGACTAAATCTATTTTGCAATATGAGATAGTTATGAGCCTTTAGAGGCCCGTGGTGCAATGTTATGAGTGAAAGAGATGTATTTGTGTGTTGTGTCTCAACCGGTAAAGTTGTGAGGGAGGGGTAACAATGATCAATAATCATATCACTGGACTGAGAAGCACCTAGAATACTGAAGTGTACCTTTGAATGTATCTGTGAAGGTGTTTCCAGAGAGGATAATCTAAGAATGAAAGACTTTCCCTGAAAGTAGGCAACACTAATCCATGGATGGGGATCTGGATTAGATTTTTAAAAACGGGGGAGGGAGAACTAGCCCATGCAGCAGGCACACTCTCTGCTTCCTGAACAACATAATGGAAACCCCTATGCTCCACAAAGCCATCCACACTGTGACAGGTTGAAACCACAAGATGAAACCAATCCTCCCTCCCTTAAGTCGTTTCTCTCTGGTATCTGAGCAATTAGTCTCACCAATACAGATGCCCAAATGTAAGTTTAATTACTACATCATATTTTAGCCCTTTCATAACTTGTCTGTAAGGTCCACTCTCAGGCTGTATTTAGCAATCCAGGTCCAGTCATTAACAGAGCAGCAGCAAGGAACCCACAACTTAAAATAACTTGCAATGGCTGACCAATAAGTCTTCAGAAAGCTGGCAGACATGAAAAAGGGAGAATTAAGAAGCAGGTGGTAGACTAGTGTACTATAGTGATATTATTTTAGATACACGTCAGTTGTCACAAAAACACTATGGAGGAAGTAGAACTACTGTAAAAATGAGAGAACCACAATTAACTGACAGTCTATTTATGCCACCTTCCCCTGCCTCAAAAATTCGCTATTTCGGCTGTGCAGACATGCAAGGCTCAGTAACTTCAGGATGGTGCTAAATCACCTACAGAGCCAACTGGGAGCTCCCTAACCTAATGAAACTGGTTAGACTGGTGCCATGTTAATGCTTCACCCAGATGTCTATAGCTGGCATGTCAAGGTTTGGGGGCTGCTTTCAAACTCCCTGGAAAGTCAGGTCTGGGAATACTGTGCCTTGTAGCTGTCTTAGCCTCTTGTCAGGGAAGAATGCTTATAACCATCCTTTAGTACTTGTCTTTTACTACAAATGCTAAACATTCACAATGTGTCTCTTATTGTCTTTAGGTCCTTTGTAGCCAAGCAAATACTTACTACTACAAGATCTATTTGTGCAAATTCCTAATGTAATAACTACTCCCTGGAGACAATGGGATAACATACCATGATATAAATAGGGAGAAGTGGGTGTTACATTGAGTGATACAAGAAGCACACACATCAAAGAAGGCATAAGACATGCTACTAGGAAATTACACTTCTACAGTTCAAAAACCAAAATGCACAAAAAAGTACATGATGACATCTCCCACTCAAATGTTACAGTTACTAAGGTTCTGTCTCCTAAAGAAACCAATGACTAGCCCATTAAATATACTTCTATAGATATTTATAATTGTACTAGCTTATTTGTTTAAAACTAAAGATACTCCTCTCAGATTAAATATCAGTTCAATAGAAAAGGGTGGAAGACTCCTAGGTATTTACTCAAAAGATTCCAAGACAAGACATCCCAGAGATCCTTGCACATCCATGCTTACTGCAGCAGGATTCACAATAGCTAAACTATAGAACCTACTTAGGTGTCTATCATCAGAGAAATAGATAAAGAAAATGTGGTATACATACACAATGGAATTTTACTCATCCATGAAGAATGAAATTATGTGGTTTGCAGAAAAATGTGTGCAGCTGCAGATTATCACAATAAGTAAATTAAGTCAGACTCAAAAAGACAAATATTGCATATTTTCTCTCACTTGAAAATCCCAGATTTTAGAGATATAACATAAAATCATGCATATATGCATGACATGAAAATAGAAGCTTGAATGTCTAGAACAGTGGTTCTCAACCTCTATGTCCAAAAATAAATTACAGTTCATAACAGTAGCAAAATTATAGTTATTAAGTAGCAACAAAAATAATTTTATGGTTGGGAGTCACCATAGCATGAAGAACTGTTATGAAAAGGTGGCAGCATTAGGAAGGTTGAGAATCACTATTCGAAGGGAACAAAGGAAAGTAGCAGGAGAAGAAAAACGTGGAGGATAGCAGGGTATGAGGAAAACACTGTCAAAGTATATTAAATACTTGTGTCAAATGTTCTTATGAAAACCAGTAGTATGCACAATGAATATATGCCAATAAAATAGATGACATGAAAGAGACTTTTAAACGTTAAGGGATTTGGGTTTCAAAATTGAACATTTTCATTTATAAAAAGATTTATTCATAAAAAATTTTTGAAATTAAATTATAGCTTCCAGAAATTAATATGCATATCCAGAACAGAGCAGATACTCAACAAGTGCTTCCCCCTAAGCCTTCCTGCCCTTTATTACTCAGAGACAAGAGGACAACTACTTACTTCCTCCATTGAAATTGAGAAATAAAATCTGATTTCTTTGTCTGTGGGCAGATGCATGTGTGTGCACAGGTGTGTTCAGGTGTGCAGACTAATGTGCATGTGCAGAGGTTAGTCTCCTAGGCAGGAGACTCTAATCACTCTAATATTCTTAAGTATACAATGGAAAATTTAGTAATCGAATAACATTAGAATTCAGATTTGTGTCGAGAATTTAAACAGAAGTCAAATATCCTGGAAAGAAATGTTTTCTCACAACTACAAACAACCCACATCAACATTAATATTTGATATAACCCAGGAAATCCCACATTGACAAAATAAATTTCTCAATATATTTAAAAGCAGCAAGAAGACCCAAATACATAGGACAAAATTATACAGGTATATTATGAGATTTATAGCATGACTATTCACAAAATGAAACAGCACACTGGCATATGGTCCCAATGACTGAAACACTGAGGTGAATTTTTAAAGTATATATCAGTGAAAGAAAATCCTACTGTTGTTTTTAAGCTTTAAGATAAAGATGACTGAAGCTGGGTGTGGTAGCTCATAAATGTAATCCTAGTACTCAGGAGGCTGAGGCAGGAGGACTGTCCTAAATTCAAGGCCAACCAAGGCTATACAGTGAGTTTCAGGACAGCCTAAGCTACTATGCAAGACCCTGTCTGGAACAAAACAAAAGCAAAAGAAAAATTACTGAATTCTATGAACATAGAATTACCCTCAGAACACATATTTTTATCCCCATTTATTTTCTGTTTTTGAACATGCATTTATGAGCCTGCCAAACATACTTTCTATTTCACACTGTTCTTTAAGGAGTTGATTCTGAGACCTATAAGACAAATACATGATCATAGCTTTGTATAAACATACAAAGGCAGTCTTCATTTCCAACATGGCTCTGAGACAATCATCTAAGATGGCAGCATACTTCAATTCCTCATTCACTATCTGCTCAGGAAACATCTCAGTTTACCTGCTTTCCTTATGTCATTCATTTGTCACCAACTAACACAAACCACAGAGGCTCCTTGAGCAAGTATGAAGGCCAAGTCTGTCCTGAGACCTGTGATTTCCAATAACCACCTAGGTTTTTGGTTTTATGGTTTCAAGATCTGTTTAGGCCACTGCTTCCAAACTGGAAGACTCCCGACTAGTCCCTTATATAATTTGTCTGAAAGGGTTTGGTGGTCATAAGCCCTGGCTATTAATAACTAACCAAGAACCATGAGACATAAAGGCCCAGGGCCAAGGGTAATTTACACATTAAAGATTAAGCTGCCTGCTTTCCATTCTCTGTCAGGGATCCCTGGATGGAAATTGAGTGGAGTATACTGTGATGAAGAATAATGCTCTGGCTTGGGAAATAGTCCTGAAGTGGCTCTTTTATTTCATTGGAGGATGCTGGTTGTGGGCTTTCACACCCCTGAATTAAATTAAACAAGGATGCTTGGCTCCAGTTTGGAGTGAATGGGGTAGAGGTGAGGGGAAAATGACAGGAGACACACACATACAGAAAAAAGGATGACTCAGATCGTGGTTGTTATTATCCATGTCATAACCCTGTCCATGTAATGTGCTGTGTACTATTAAATCCAGAAAGGATATTGATATCAGCCCATCCTTAACAAAAGGGTACTGACTCCAGAATTAAAATCACTTTTCCCTCTACACACTCAGAAATGTGTCTTCAAAGTTGCTTCATATTACCATTTTAGGGATACAAGAGCTACCCTTGGCTTGCAGAAAGCAAGGAAATAGGTGTAACTTCCCAATAAGACATTAAGGATACCTGTCTCCATAGTTAGGCCTGACATGGTGGTGTCACCACTCTGGGTCCTAGACCACACTCATCTTTCATTCGTCCTCGAACATTATTGACAAGAGATAAAAAGAACACAGATCTCAGAATTGGACACCTACCTGGGATGACTATGATGGGCAGCCCAGGTCAAGACATATTCAGACCTATTTCTCACCCTTCTGTGGTCTGTTCCCTGGGGTGGGACAGCTCCCTGGGAAATCACCTGCCTCCTGCTCCTGTACCCTCTGCACATCTAAACTGGGGTGGAAAGGGGAGTGGATGTTGATGGAGAGGGGCACAGCAGAGACACAATCAAGCAGAGGGGCCAAGGGGCCACCTCAGTGTCTTTCATCTTGGTGCCTGGTAAATAAACGTTGAAATGGGACAAAATGCTTTTTAACCATAGCAGAAAGCCAGAAAAATGCTGACAGTTGACCTTGGAAACCCACAGCGTCTCAGCGGGAAACGCAAAAGAAGAAACTCCTTGGGAAGTGAAGCGAGAGTGCAGCACCAAGAGAAGCACAGAGGGCCGCCCAAGGGATGTGGGCCGGGGAAGTGGCAGGGAACTCACCATAGATCATGGCCAGCCCGGTCTCGTGCAGGAAGCGAACCCGGCGGTGCTTAAAGAGCCAGATGGTGAGGATGGTGAGGGTGAGCAGCAGGATGAAGGTGAGCAGGCTGACGCTATCCTGTCGGTGGCTCTCCTCCGCTTCCTTCTCAGTGGCGAGCTCCTCCATGGCGCTACTGTCCTCAGCCGCCGCCCCAGAGAAGGAGGCCGCGGCCCCGGCCCGCAGCCCCCGACCCAGCAGCACCGGCAACAGTGGCAACAGCAGCAGCCGCGGCGACAGCGCCCAAACAGCCCTCCCTGGACCGGGCTGCGCCGCGTCACTAGGCTCCATGACTCCGGGGCCGCCCGCGCCTCTTCCACGCGGGGACCAGCAACAGCCCGCGCGGTCGTCGGCAGCTTCCCGCGGTGCCGACCTACCCGGGTGGCTACAGCCGCAGCTCCTCCTCCCGCCGCTAGCGCCTGGCCTGGGCTGCACCAAGCTGCGGGGGAGGGGCGCGCGCAGTGCGCAGGATCCCCAAGCACCGCCCCCCGCCCGCGCACCTGTTCGTTCCCCCCTCCCTCTGCCTAGAGCACGGCCACCCCGCTGACCAAGTGGGGCGGGCTCTATCCTCCTTCTCCGCCAGGCCGGCGGCCAGCTCTTCCGGGGCGCCACGCTGATCATCCTCTCCAGGAGTACCTGGTCAGACCGTCTGGGGTAGGCTAGACAGTTTCTAGACAGTAGCCGCCAACCTACCTAAATGGGACTGCAGAGGTCATTCGCTCCTGGCAAGGAACATCAGCTCGATTTGACTCTCTGCAAGATCTCCAGTCCTATCTCTAGAGCCATGGTTAAGAGTTTGATGTCACATGGGTGTGTGGCCTGAGTCCAGTAAAGTGGGGCCTCCCAGCAGTTACAAAACCATATTACCGTTCCTACACACACACACACACACACACACACACACACACACACTCCTCTTTTTGTCACCTTTCGGACTGTATTCAGAGTCTCATGACTCCCCAGAGTCTTCCAGAGTCTTCCAGGCATCATTCAAATGAACTGTGTTCTAGTCTGTCTCAATGTAAGGATAGGTAAGGGCAATCGGTGAGAGCGATAAAATAAATACCTACATCATCTAGACTTCAACCAATTCCTTGGGGGAAAGAGGGTTGATTTAGAGGGAACTAAAAACTCTTGCCATTCTGAGTAGAAGAGCGGCAGATGGTCTGCCCTAAGGTGGGTAAAAGGGGCCATTTATCCTGATGACCCTTTTAATGTCTTCCTTTTAACTCAGAAAACAGGGAAGTCTTTAGGTTGAACTTTAGGATCAAGCCCAACTCAGAATTATGACAAAGTCTTCAGAGATAAAACCTCTTGGAACAAATCCTAATAACTAGAATTTTTCAACTCACCTTGTTTCTCAACTCAAGGAAGAAAAGAAAGCTTAACATAATCAGTCACTGCCTGATATTGAGCACTCTATTCACATTTACTGAATCTCATATCCCTACCAACTGTCCATGCTCTCTCTCCCAGAGGATTTTGCAGTTAAGAAGATTCACTGAAGAAGATAGGAATTCTGTTCAGAACACACACACATACACACACACACACACACACACACACACACACACACATACACACACACCCTTCCTCTAGGTGAGCATTTAGCCAAGACTGCTTAGTGCCTTCTTTACACCATGGAATCTCCTCATCTTGATTTTGGCCCAGATCTTTCCCTACTCCTCCATAAATATAGAAGAAACTGCAAACAAGAACCCCCTAGCTGAGCCTAGGCAATGCCTGAAACTGAAATAATAAAATGAATGGTGCTATTGAATTGACCGTACTATTTGAAGAGAGTTTCTTCTACAGCAATAGACAACCAGAAGATTAATCATTACATAAAGTAGTTGCCTCAGGAAAAGCATGAAAAGACTCACCTGACTATTCACAAATATACACACCAAAGACTCCATTAGCTATTCATATTTATATTTGCAATCTAGCTTATTCAATCCAGAGGTTCTGATTCCAATTAGCATGGATTAATCCACTCAACTAATTCTCTCCAAGTGTGGTGGCACACACCTATAATCCCAGCTACTCAAGAGGCTGAGGTGAGAAGAATTGAATTAGGGATTTAAAGGCTAGCCTGGGCAACAAAGCAAGATCCACTCCCAGCCCAAAACACACCTGAGCAGAATGCATAGAGAAGCCATTTAAACATTCTGAAAAGAAAACATGGACAGGTAACTTCATGAAAAACACCAGAATTGAAGCAAATCAGAATTAGTAGTGAGTTCACCATTTATTTTTCTTCCAGTCTTCACTAAAATAGACTCAAGCCAACCTAGAAGGGTGAATTGACACGGCCAAAAAGAGCTCCAGAAAGAGGGAGAAATAGGTCTCCTAATGTTCAAAAACCATAGAAGAAATACCATTTAATGTTTTCCTTCCTTCTCCCGTACACTGTGACAGCTGCACCGGTGAAGAAAGCAGTACCCTCAAGCACTCCTACTGACATGAGTGGGAACAGTCTCTGCTCTGCTTAGAGTGTCTGTGCTCCCAAGACACTGGATGTAATCCCCCATGCTTCATATTCATATCTCTCTCTGTCTCTGTCTCTGTCTCTGTCTCTGTCTCTCTCTCTCTCTCTGTGTGTGTGTGTGTGTGTGTGTGCGTTTGTGTGTCTTTGTGTCTGTGTGTTTCTGCATCTTCCTCCCCCTCCCCTTCCCTACTCCCTCTTCATCTGTCCCTACTTCTACTGCTTGGTGTCAGACTTAGACAAAGTTGCAAGAAGGTAATAGCAGAGAAGAGTAAAGACTTACATTTCTCTCTAATAAACCAATAAAGGCACTCCAGGGAACTCCAAATTCCCAGGGAGACTGTGGAGAATCTCAGAAGAAAAAGTTGTGAATTCCTAAGTTCACTCCAACCTGAATGGACATGGAACTGATCCTAAACAGCATACCAAAGACTGTGAGAATTAAGAGACCTCCAGGCTTTAGACAAGCTACTGGTTAAAATATGTGTATGATCCCAGCATTTAGGAGACTGAGGTAGGAGGATACTGAGATTAAGACTCGCCTGGGTTAATAGCAAGTTCCAGGTCAGGATGGGTTACACAATGAGATCCTGACTCAAAAAACCAACCAAACAAAACAAAAATACAAGGCAGATCTCAGTAGTTCTGCATAATTTTTGAAAATTGAATTAGCTTTGGCACTACAATCCACACAGTGCAGGTCAAAATTTGTATTCTAAACCAAATCATGTTGATTACAAGCTAAAACAAAAAAAATACATATTTCTATACAGCATAAAATTTTAAATGTCCAAAAAAATTGTTTTGTTTTTGAGACCAGGTTTCTCTGTGTAGCCTTCGCTGTCCTGGAACTCACTCTATAGACCAGTCTGGCCTCGAACTCACAGAGATCCACCTGCCTCTGCCTTCTGAGTGCTGAGTGAAAGCATAAGGTAAGCACTTCTCATTTTAAGAGAGCAGCATTACCCTGATACTGAAATTGGAAAGCTGAAGAAAATAAAGGTGTAGGTCACAATCCCTCATGAATACAAAAATTCTCAACAAAATCTTAACAAATTGCATCTAGTAATAAATAAAAGAAAGCATATACTGTGGCCAAGTGATGTTCCTCCTCTCAGGGATTGAAAGATTGACTCACCCTGAGGAAATCAACAATGCAGTCTAGCATATTAACTGTCTAAAGAAGAAAACCTACACTACCATATCTTCACTGTGCAAAAAGAGTGTTTGACAAAATTCGATGTCCTTTCATGATAACAACAACTTTAGCAAAACAGCACAGATAAAGAGCATGTTTTAAAAATAGCATCATTCTTAAGGTGAAAAAAACAGAATCTTTCCTTGTAAGATCACAATAAAGTCAAGAAAGTCCATGTTGCCACTCATGTTTAGTATTATATTGTAACTCCTAATCGGTGCAGTAAGGCAGGATAAAAAGAAGCAAAGGGCAAAAAGATACATCTTTGTACAAACTTGTACAAAAGATGAAGAGATTTTAATGGATACTTGAATTTCTTTCGTCTTATCAGATGACAGAATTTTTTTTTAGAAAATTCCAAGGAATCCGTAAAATCCTAGAACCAAATTAAGTTCAGTAATATTTCAGAATAACATTGGTACAAAATCTAGTAATATTTACAAATGCAAGCAATGTATACTTAGAGATGAAAATTTTTAAACATACCTAATTCACATTAGAAAAGGGAAGGAAATATTTAGATATAAATGTAACAAAACATGTTTAGTATCTATATGATAAAAACTGTAAAACACTGATTACATAAATCAAAGGATACTTAAAAAAATAGAGAAACATGTCATGTTAATGGATTGGAAAACTAAACTTAGTAAAGACAGGAACTCTCCCCACAGTAATATACATACATAATGCAACCCCAATAAAATGTCCAGTAAATTTTTGGTAAATGTAACAGGGAAATTCTAAATGACTAGGAAAGTTAAAGCAACTAGACCAGCCAAAACAATTTTGGAAAAGAATACAACTACCAATTTAAGACTCATTCTAAAAGTAGTATTAAAGTAATAGTAAAGTGTAAGATAATAAAATCAGTGTATTTGAAATTATTGGAAAGGAGTATGCCTTGAGCTGAACTTAAGTGCTGTAATTACAACCATGAGCCCCCACACTCAGCTTTTGCAAAAGAATATTTTTTTCTTTCCCTTTTGATCCAGGATCACACTATGTAAACCAAGATAACTTCAAATTTACAGAGATCTGCCTGCCTCTGCCTCCCAAGTGTTAGGATTAAAGATGTGTGCCACCACACCCTGCTCAAAAGATTATTTTAAGAGGTTGCATATTAAATGAATCCTACAGTAGTATATTAATTGTACAAAGTAATGTGTTTCATTATGACATTTTCATATATGAATATAACATACTTTGATCATATTCACTGCTTCTTTTTCTCTTTGACATCCCTAATAGGAGGACAATCTTGAAAATCAAAACTATTATTCTGTTGAACAGACCAGTAGTTTCTAGGGAGTCAATGGAAAGGGAGGGAGGGAATAACTGGGATAAATGAGTCAAGGGAGGTTGGGAGGTGGAACTGTTCTGTACCATAATTGTGATGGTGGCAATATGAATCAGCACATGTGTTAAGTTGATATAACTGTGCAGTATAAGTGAATTTCACTACAGATCAATTTAAACAAGTCCTCCCTTTGATTATGCTCTTACGTAGTCTCCATTTTGGGGTTGGTTTAAACAGACAGTGATAGCCTTAAGAAATCCTTTACTGATGTGCCCTGACTTCAGTTACCATGAAGTGTGGCAGGAGGTGGCAAGGAGGAAAACTGAAGCCTAAAATTCATGCATCTGCAGCAGGGTGTTATGAAACGCACAGGCATGAATATTAGGACTCTGGTCAGGGGCCTGCTTTTCTCAAATAGGAAACCAAAGAGGCAAAAAAGAGCTCTCACAAAGCAGAGAGTGACTCAGAATTTAACAAGAAAATCTAAAACTGCTTTGGGTATTCACACCAGAGGAAATTGAAGGCAGATAATAGGTTCTATAGGTGAAAAAAGAGCTGAGATGTCAACAAGGTCACAATGTGGCACAAGAGTAGCACCTGGAACTCCACAGGCTGGAGCCATAAAGGAGAGAGGGAGTTTGATAGTTGGGATTGACTTTTTCTTCCAAACCAGGGAACAGGATCATATGAGAGAAGCTGGCATCTCAGCAGCTTATCAAGCTTGTGAGAGGGGCTTATGGGAAGGCAGATTGAAGAAGAAGGGCTTTCTTCCTTAATTCTCGTTGTTCCTGTCTGCTATGCTACAACAACACTAATTTGCTCCAACCTGAAAATTCTTTTAGCTCTTGCAGATCAAACTCAGCAGCACCCCTTCCTGAGGGGCTCAAATATCAATTCTGCAGGACCCATGTGCTACACTGAACCCCTAGTTTCTTGTAACGATTCTCTTCTCTATTGTTCTCCCAAAATTAGTTACGGTAGCTAGCTGCTTCTCCTAATTACTGTCTCTGGGTTTTCTCAC
The DNA here is from genome assembly GCF_949786415.1 of Peromyscus eremicus. Taxonomy (NCBI): domain Eukaryota; kingdom Metazoa; phylum Chordata; class Mammalia; order Rodentia; family Cricetidae; genus Peromyscus; species Peromyscus eremicus. Next base: position 1,899,441 of record NC_081439.1, on the reverse strand, counting down.
AGCTGCTTTTGTGTGCTCTCAGTTCTCAAGTGCCTATGTGACAGATTTCCTATATTAAACCTTCAATGGTTCGGTTTTCTTTCCTGGACTGTGGACTTAAAGTATAAAGTCAAGGGCAACCTAACTTACCCTGGGTTCCTAGTGTTTCTTTTGCCTCTGCTCACATTTATGCATTTGAGGACAAAATCTTCAATTCCTAAGCATAGTGCATAAGGCCTACAGTGAACATTTCCGGTAGCCCCTAATGTTTGTGGTGCAAACATAAAGAGAAAAAATAAATTTTTCACCTCTTTGAAGTTTGTGGTTGTTATGGTTGTTATTTATTAAGTGGCGCAATGTTATTCATCAAGCTGCACTGTTTAGCGAGCAAGAAAAGCCACGAGGTACAACAAAGCCCACTATCAGACTTTATTAAGGGGAGGAAATAAAAGGGAGTGCTTAGACCTATGGGAAAAAACGTGCAGGAAGAGGAGGGAGGATATGTGGAACCCGCTTTTATGGATTACCCTGCACATGCGCATATGGGCTTACCTAACTATGCCATGCGTGCGAATAGATTACGTGATCACACTGTGCACATGTTACATGATCACACAGTGCATCGATTACGTAGGACATAAGGCCCTAGGATGACTAAGCATCTTGCCAGCACATGCGCGGTCATGGGGACGTGGCTAGGAATTCTAACAGTGGTACCTTAGTCATTTGCTATGGCTGATGTGAAGGCAGATGTGAGAAATGTCATTTCCGGGCAGAAATTTGTAAGAGCAGCTAGATGATTGATTATCTCTGTTCTCTTCAATTGCAGTGGTGAGTCCCGAAGCCTCAGGCAGAGGTGGGAGCATTCTAAAGTGGACAAGTGGTCTGGGAGACAATTTTACTTACTTAGGGTTTTTACCACAGTATGGTTGGCCTTGATAGTCACAGGAATTGATTCTAAGAACAACAACAACAAAAAATGTCCAAGTTCCTTATGTAAAATGGCAGTGTGTGTGTGTGTGTGTGTGTGTGTGTGTGTGTGTGTGTGTGTAATGTATGTACCTCCATTCCTATACTTTTGGTATCTAGAAATGCTATAATCTGGATCTGAAATGCCCTACACTACCAATATCTGTGTTAAAGCACCATTACTCTATTGGGAGGTAGTAGAATCCTTAAGATGTGGGGCCTAGTGTGAGGAAATTAGGTCATTGGGGGCTTGCCATCAAAGAAGATATTAGAATCCTAGCCTCTTCTTCTCCTTTGCTTGTTAATCACCCTGAGGTGAACAACCTCTTCTTGTGCCACACTCTCCCACTAGGATGTGTCACCACAAGCCTGAAGCAGCATTGACTGCTGTGAAACCATGAGCCCCAATAAACACATCCTCCTTTAATTTGTTTAGCTTAAATATTTGTTCCAGTGATAGAAAGCTAACACAAGATTATGCATAATACCTGATACAACATAAATGCTGTAATTAGTTATTACACTACATTGTTTAGGGAGTAAGAGATGAAAATAAACTACATATATTCATAATAGACACAGCAATCATGGGCCTAACTACATGTCAGAAACAATGATAAGTGTTACTTATTCATTTAGTTGTTTATTTAAGAGTGTTTTAATTCATGATTGTTTGAATCCATAGAAGTGGAACTGTAGATGAAGGAAGATTGTATAGTCTAGCACCTAGCCTATCTTGGCTAAAACATCTATGATTTGTCCCCTGCCAACCTCTCTTTCTAGAGTCATCTCTAGCAATCTCTGCTCCCCCCTCCCTCTTCCCTAAGTGCATCAAGATGTCTTATACCTGGAGAATAGCATTAACTCCTCCTTTTACCTTGCCAATCATGCCGCTAGATGCTAACTACTCCAGGAAGCTTCCTGAATCTGAGGAACAATGCATTCAGCATTGTTCTGGTACATAGCAGATACTCAAAAGATATTTTTTGAAAGATTGATTAAACACATTGCCATGCCAGAGAAAGCATTGGCCGGCTACTGAATGCATTCATCAAAGAAGTAGAGTTCATCAGATACACTGTAGTATAGCTGTAACAGGCAAAACAGTAGAGGGAAACTCTGCATTGAGGCATCCTAAGTGGCTGCTTTTGTGTGGATAAAATTCCACACGAACAGCCAGGCAGTGTTTCATTGTCACAGTGTCCAGTAAAATTTGCAGTTGGGGTTTATTGTGGTTAGCAACAGCCTAGCCTTGAGGCAAGGATGGTCTTGCCCTGAGTCATAAGTGGTTCACAGCCACCCTTACTACTATACTACTAAACTGGCATTGACATTTTTTTCAGATAGGGCTTTGTTATGGTTAACAATTTCTAATGAGATAATGGTCCTGCTTGGAGGCAGCAATTACCTTCCTCTAAGTCCTGCCTGCTCTGATGCAAAAACAGTCTTCTTGTAGGTATAGACTTAGCTCTGCCATGTATCCCAGAATGGCATCCATACATATATAAACATACATATATAAAACAGAGGTTGCATATATATCACAATTTAATTGGAAGTTATTTGAGCCATCTTACATTTTTCCAACATATGTCATATGGACTGTTGATCATCTACTTTATTTAGAATTTATGACTTTTTAATTATCATTTACTTTTTAAAGCATATATTCTGTACCCATTCTTACATCCATTACTATCAACATTTACTTTCCTGGTCTGTGTGGGTAAATATGTATTGTTACAACTCAGGGCAGTACTGAGAAAGGGAAAGAGTTTAAATATCTTTTTATATTTAGTACTATAGTAGCCCTATAACCTGTACCAAATTAAGTGAAAAGTACCTTAAAATATAAAAGGAAAGGGTTTTTTCAGCTGCTTTATCATCCACAAGTCAGAGCTGTTCGTTCTTTCTTGTATTTCCAAAAACAAAAATCCCCTTTTGACTCAACTGTAAAATACAGTCTCATTTGAGACACTCTAGAACAAAAGCAAAGTCACTTCCAGATACTTGTAGTTTTGTTTTGTGTGTTTCACTGAAATTCCTCTGTGTGTCATTTAAGAAAAGCCTCCAGATTCTTATTTAATTTTCTTAAGGTGGTTGGAAAATATTTCAGCCCGTGCTTGAGATAATGCCCTTATTAACAAAATGTTTTAAAATCATTAAAGATTTTACAAATGGTTCACGTTGTTCCTTCTGTCTGCCCATTCTTGTCTCACTACATTAAGCAAAATGTAGGTATTGCATATTTAAACTCCTTTCAGCCTCCTCCAGCTTCGGGCTTGCATCCAGAGGTCCCACTGCAGTGCACCACTTTGTGTTGATGGCAGGCTAGGTCAAACAGCCCCTGGGGAAACTTTATCGATGTGTTAACTAAGGTATAAATACAGAATCCAATTCTTAAGAAATAAAATGGGCTTACAGAAGATCCCTGCTCCACCAGAGGCCATGTTGGCCTCCAGTACCCCTGGTAAGCTCCCTTCCCTCAGCCTACCCCAACTCCAGTGCCTGCCCAGCTCACCCCCAACTGCCCATCCTCTCTCATCACCATATTCCTACCCACAACTCCCATGTAAGCTCCTGCTAGAGGCCACAACAGCAGCTAGAATCCCAGTTAAGCACCCTGCCGGCAGACCACCCTCACTCCCTCAATGCTTGCTCAGCCTACCCCCAACCAGCATTCGCCTCCATGTCACCACATCCTGGCCCCCAACTGCAGTAAAGGTACCCTTCTGGACAAGAGGCCAGCCAGTGGGCAGAACTCCAGGTAGGCTGCCTGCCTTTGAACTGCCCCTACTCTCTCAGTGACTGTCAGAGACCAAACATGGACCATGGAAAAGTACTAGCTAGGCCAGAGAACAAGCCCCTACCCTAAACCAGATGCCCCCAAAGATAAAGAACAGGTCAGGCAGGTCAGGTAGCATAGCAACAGAACAATGGGCCCTGACCAGTGACCTTACCACCTAGCAGCCTCATGACTTGCACATAGCCCTTCACCTGCACGTCCCCCTTCACCGGCACGTATGGCACGTCATGCACCCCTTCCCTCCTTCCCTCCCCCTCCCATGCTATATAAGCCTTGCTGAGGAGAATAAAATTTGCAGCTTGATCAGAACACACTGTCTTGCTGTCTTCTCTCATGTCTCCCCCATTCCTCTCATTCTCTCCCACAGGTGGGTCACCCCCGTTGACACCCCGCTGGCCGGGGCAAGTGACCACCCACACAACCTCAAACCGCTCCCCTACCCCCCCAACCCCCCCACCTCCGTCACAGTATCCTTTCCCCCAACTCCAGCAAAAGTGCTTCCCAACCCTCCACCAGAGGATACACTGGCCACCAGAACTCAAGGTAGGCCACCTGCCCTTGAAATATCCTCACTCAGTGCCCACCCAGCCTATTCCCAATCATCCCACTCCTCTCCATCACCATATCCCCGCCCCCAACTCAATCAGAGGACCTCCAGCTGAACCATAGGCCAGACTAGCCTCCAGAATTCCAGCCTACAACTCAAACCGAAAGCCCCTGCTCTACCACAGGCCACACTGGCTATCAGAAGTCCCTCTACTCAATCACAGGCCATTCTGGCCAAAAGACCAGAGAGGAAACAAAAACCAAGGAAGAAAACACCCATCCAACAAAGACAAACTCAGAAATCCACACCTAGACCTATAATCACTCCAAATCCAGATGCCTAAACACTGGTGTAAGAACACAATCAATAACAGCCAATACAATATGGCACCACCAGAGCTCACCCACCCTATCACAGCAAACCCTGAATATTCCAACAGAGTTGAAGCACAAGGAAAAGACATTCTGGAAATGGAAAATTTTAGGTAAGTGAACAGGAACTACAGAGGCAAGCTTCACCAACAGAATACAAGAGATGGAAGAGAGAATCTCAGGCATTGAAGACTGTTAGAAGAAATAGATACATTGGTCTAAGAAAATGTTAAATCTAAAAAATTCCTGACACAAAACATCCAGGAAATTTGGAACACTTTGAAAAGACCAAACCTGAGAAAAATAGGAATAGAAGGAGAAGAATCCCAGCTCCAAGGCTCAGAAAATATTTTCAACAAAATTATGAAAGAAAATTTTCCTAACCTAAAGAAGGACTTGCTTATAGAGGTAAAAAAAAAAAAAAGCATACAGAACACCAAATAGATTGGAACAGAAGAGAAAGTCCCCTTGGTACATAATAATCAAAACACTAAACATGCAGAATAAAGAAAATATTAAAAGCTACAAAGGAAAAAGGCCAATTAACATATAAAGGCAGACCTATCAGAATTATACCCAACTTCTCAATGGAAACCCTAAAATCCAGAAGGGCCTTAACTGATGTCTTGTAGACTCTAAGAGACACCCAGCAAAACTTTAAATCACCATAGATGGAGAAAATAAGATATTTCATGACAAAGTCAAATTTAATCAACATCTATCCACAAATCCAGCCCTAGAGAAACTACTAGAAGGAAAACTCCATACCAAGGAGGTTAACTACACCCATGAAAACATAGGAAATAATCTCAGACCAGCAAAACAAAAAGAAGGAACACACACATATACACACACACCACCACCACCACCACCATCACCACCAACACCAAAATAACAGGAGTTAACAATCATTAGTCATTGATATATCTCAATTATCAGTGGAGTCAATTCCTCAATAAAAAGACACAAACTAACAGAATGGGTGCAAAAACAGGATCCATCCTTCTGCTGCATGCTAGAAACACACCTCAACACCAAAGACAGACATTACCTCAGAGTCAATGGTTGGAAAAAGATTTTCCAATCAGATGAACCTAAGAAACAATCTAGTGTAGCCATTCTAATATCTAACAAAATAGACATCAAAACAGGTAGGGAAGGACACTTCATACTCAACAAAGGAAAAATCCACCAAGATGGTCTTTTAATGCATAGCATCAACGTCCCAAACGCAAGGACACCCACATTTGTAAAAGAAACATTACTAAAGCTTAAATCATACATTCGCCCTGACACATTGAGTGGGAGACTTCAATACCCCACTCTCATCAATTGACTTGTCACCCAGACAGAAACTAAACAAAGAAATAATAGAATGAACAGATGTTATGAACCAAATGAACCTAGCGGATATCTATAGAACATTCCACCTAAACACAAAAGAATATACCTTCTTCTCAGCACCTCGAAGAACATTCTACAAAATTGACCACAAACTCTGTTGATGGAGATGCTGTAAATGTGTTGCTCTGATTTGGTTGATAAATAAAATGGTGATTGGCCAGTAGCCAGGCAGGAAGTATAGTATAGGCAGGACAAGAAGAGAGGAGAATTCTGGGAACAGGAAGGCTGAGTCAGGAGATGCTGCTAGCCGCTGCTGCCATGAGAAGTAAGATGTAAAGTACCAGTAACCCATGAGCCGCATGGCAAGGTATAGATTTATAGAAATGAGTTAATTTAAGATATAAGAACTGGAAAACAAGAAGCCTGAGCCATTAGGCCAAACAGTTTAAATAATATATGTGTCTATGTGTTTATTTGGATCTGAGTGGTGGCGGGCCTGGGCAGGACTGGAGATAACTCCAGCAATACTCAGTCACAAAGCAAGTCTCAACATATACAAGAAAATTGAAATAATACCCTGCATTCTATCAGACCACCATGGATTAAAGCTGGATTTCAACAACAGAAACAACTGAAAGTCTACAAACTCATGGAAACTAGACAACTCTATATTGAATGACTACTGGTCAAGGCAGAAATAAAGGAATTAAAGACTTCTTAGAATTCAATGAAAATGAATGCACAGCATACCCAAACTTATGGCACACAATGAAAGCAGTGCTAAGAGGAAAGTTCATAGCACTAAGTGCATTCATAAAGAAATTGGAGAGATCCCATACTAGCAACTTAATAGCTCACCTGAAAGCTCTAGAACAAAAAGAAGCAAGCACATCCAAGAGGAGTAGACAGTAGGAAATAAAAACTGACGGCTGAAATCAATAAAATAGAAACAAAGAGAACAATACAAAAAAATCAATGAAACAAAGAGTTAGATCTTTGAGGAAAATCAACAAGATAGACAAACCCTTTTCCAAACTAACTAAAAGATGGAGAGGGAATATCCAAAATAACAAACTCTGAAATGAAAAGGGAGGCATAAAAACAGACACTGAGGTAATCCAAAGAATCATTAGGTAATACTTTAAAAACCTGTACTCAACAATATTGGAAAATCTAAAAGAAATGAATAATATTCTCAATTAATACCACTTGCCAAAATTAAATCAAGATCAGATAAACAATTTAAGTAGATCTATAATCTACAAAGAAATTGAAGCAGTCACTGAAAGTCTCCCAACCAAAAATACACAGAGCCAGATGGTTTTAGCACAGAATTCTACCAGGCTTTCAAAGAAGAGCTAATGCCAATACGCCTCAAATTATTCCACAGAACAGAAACAGAAGGAAAATTGTCAAATTCTTTTTATAAGGCCGTAGTCACCCTGATGCCCAAACCACACAAAGATTCAACAAAGACAGAGAATTATAGACCAATTTCCATCATGAACACTGATGTAAAAATACTCAACAAATTACTCACAAATTGAATTCAAGAACACATAAAAAAATCACCCACTATATTCAAGTAGCCTTTATCCTAGAAATGCAGAGATGGTTCAACATATGAATATCATATAAACAAAACCCACATGATTAACCTCCTTAGATGCAGAAAAGGCCTTTGACAAAATCCAACACCCCTTTATGATAAAAGTCTTGGGGAAATTAGGGATAAAAGCGACATACCTAAACATAAGAAAGGCAATTTACAGCAAGCCCATAGCCAACAGCAAATTAAATGGAGAGAAACTCAAATCAATTCCACTAAAATGAGGAATAAGACAAGGCTGTCCACTCTCTCCATATCTAGTCAATATAGGACTCAAAGTTCTATCCAGAGCAATAAGACAATGGAAGGAGATCAAGGTGATACAAACTGGAAAAGAAGTCAAAGTATCATTATTTGCAGATGATATGATAATATACAAAAGCAACCCTAAAAATTCTACCATGGAACTCCTACAGCAGATAAATACTTTAGTGAGGTGGCTGGATACAAGAGTAACTCAAAAAAATCAGTAGCCCTCCTACACAAATGACAAATGGACTTAGAAAGAAATCAGGGAAACAACACCTTTCACAATCTCCTCCAATAATACCTTGGGGTAACTCTAACCAAGCAAGTGAAAGACTTGTATGGCAAAAACTTCAACTCTTTGAAGAAAGAAATTAAAGAAGATATCAGAAGATGGAAAGATCTCCCATGCTCATGGATCAGTAGGATTAACATAGTAAAAATGACTATCTTACCAAAAGCAATCTACAGATTCAGTGCAATACCTATCAAAATTCCAACACAATTCCTTACAGTCCTTAAAAGAATATTACTCAACTTCATATGGAAAAACAAAAACCTAGTGTGGTAGTTTGAATGTAACTGGCCCCCAAAATCTCAAAGGGAGTGGCACTATTGGGAGGTGTGGCCTTGTTGAAGTAGGTGTGGCCTTGTTTGAGGAAATGTGTCGCCATGGGGGTGGGCTTTGAGGTCTCTTTTGCTCAAGCTTCACTCAGTGTGACAGACTGTCCATTTTCTGTTGCCTTCCAATCAAGATGTAGCCAGAACCACATCTGCCTGCATTCCTCCATGCTCCCCACCATGATGATAATGGACTGAACCTCTGAACTCTAAGTGAGCCATCCCAATTAAATGTTTTCTTTATAAGAGTTGCCATGGTCATAATGTCTCTTCTCAGCAATAGAAAGGATAAGACACATAAGATAGGTAAAACAATCCTGCACAAAAAAGAACTTCCAGAAGTATCTCCATCCCTGATTTCAAGCTGTACTAAAGAGCTGTAGTAATAAAAACTGCATGGTATTGGCATAGAAACACACAGGTTGATCAATGGAATCAAATCAAAGACCTAGACATAAACCCACACACCTATGGATACCTGTTTTTTTATAAAGAAACCAGAAATACACAATGAAAAAAAAAAGAAAGCATCTTCAACAAATGAAGAATGCAAATAGATCCTTATTTATCACCATGCACAAAACCCAAGTCCAAGTGCATCAAAGACTTCAACTTAAAACCAGATACACTGAACCTGATAGAAGAGAAAGTGGGAAATAGCCTTGAAGGCACAGGAGACAACTTCCTGAACAGAACACCAGTACCTCAGGCACTAAGATCAATAATCAATAAATGGGACCTCATGAAACTGAAAACCTTCTGTAAGGCAAAAGACACCATAAATAGGACAAAACAGCAGCCTTCAGAATGGAAAAAGGTTTTCACCAACTCCACATCCAAAATATATAAAGAACTCAAGAAACTAGACATCAACAAACCAAATAATCCAATTAAAAAATGGGATACAGACCTAAACAGAGAATTCTCAACAAAGGAATCTCAAATGGCTGAGAAACACCCGAAGAAATGTTCAACATCCTGAGCCATTACAGATTTACAAATCAAAACAACTCTGAGATTTCACCTTACACTTTTCAGAATGGCTAAGATCAAAAACGCAAGTGACAGCTCATGCTGGCGAGGTTGTGAAGCAAGGAGAACACTCCTCCATTGCTGGTGGGACTGCAAAATTGTACAGCCACTTTGGAAATCAAAATGGCAGTTCCTCAGAAAATCGGGAATCAACCTACCTCAAGACCAAGCTGTAGATGTAACCAACCGTCTTATTAAATAAGAAACACAGAGCCGATTCAGAGAAGAAAGCCAAGAGGTCAGAACTAAGAGCCTTACCCTTCCTGCTTCAGCAATCCTGCTTCAGCCAAGAGAGCTCTCCAAAAGGGGCCTACTTCCTGTGTGTATGTCTTTATATAGTCTAGCTGTTCTGCCTTCTCATTGGTTGTAAACCTAAACACGTGACTGCCTTGTCACTGCCTGTATGTACCGCCCTCCAGGTCCTTAAAGGCATGTGCCACCACCGCCACGCACTTGCTATGGCTCTAAAACTCTGACCCCCCAGGCAACTTTATTTATTAACATACAATTAAAATCACATTTCAGTACAAGTAAAATACCACCACACCAAGCTATACCATACCTGGGCATATACCCAAAGGACACTCCATCCTACCATAGGATACTTGTTAAACTGTGTTCATAATGGCTTTATTCATAATAGCCAGAAACTGGAAACAACCTAAATGTCCCTCAACCAAAGAATGGATAAAGGAAAATGTGGTACATCTACACAATGGAGCATTGCTCAGCTCTTAAAACAATATCATCATGAAGTTTGCAGGCAAATGGATGTAACTAGAAAAAAAAACATCCTGAGTGAGGAAACCCAGACCCAGAAGGACAAACATGGTATGTACTCACTCATAAGTGGATATTAACTGCAAAGTAAAGGATAACCATGTTACAATCCACAGACCCAGATAGGGTAGGTAACACGGAATGCCCAAAGAGGGGAAAGCATGGATCTACCTGGGAAGGGGAAATAAAATAGATTTTTGTGGTTGGACTCGGGACTGGTGGCGATGGAAACAGAAAGGATCAGTTGGGGGTGGAGGGAGAGAGTACTGGGAGAAATGACTGGAATTGGGTGCATTTGGGGTCGATGTGGAAACCTAGTGCAGTGGAATCTCCCTGAAATCTACAAGAGTGACCCTAGGGGAGACTCCTAATAATGTGGGATATGGAGCCTGAACTGACCATCCTCTATAACCAGGCAAGGCTTCCAGAAGTGGGACTAGGACACCAACCCAGCCATAAAACCTTCGACCTACAATCTGTCCTGCCTGCAAGATTCTGCTCCAGCAGAATTTGTGGGAGTGGCCAACCAACAACTGGCCCAGCTTGAGGCTTACAGCACACAGAGGGAGCACATGCCTGATACTGCCTGGATGGCCAGGAACCAGAAGCTGGACAGCCAAGAGATCCAGGACCAAACATGACTAGGGGGAAAATCAATGAAATTATTAGTAATGATATTCTGCTATACTCATAGACTAGTGCCTAGCCAAATTGTTATCAGAGGAGTGACATCCAGCAACTGTTGACAATAGATGCAAAGACCCAGAGCCAAACATTAGGCAGAACTTTAGAAATCTGGTGGAAGAGGGAGGGATGGATTTCAGGAACCAGAGGGGTGGAGGACACCAGGAGAACACAGACCACAGAATCAAGTAAGTGGGGCTCATTGGGCCTCACAGAGACTGAAGCAACAGTTATGGAGCCTGTATGGGTCTGAGCTAGGTCCTCTGCATATATGTTATGGTTGTATAGCTTGGTGTTCTTGTGGGACTCCTAACCATGAAAGTGGGGGTTATCTCTGACTCTTTTGTCTGCTCTTGGGACCCTATTCCTCTACTAGGTTTCCTGGTCCAGCCTTGATATGAGGGTTTGTGCCTAGTCTTATTGTAACTTGTTATGCCGTGTTCAATTGCTAACGGTGGGAAGCCTGCTTTTTTCCAAAGGGAAATTGTAGATGTAACCAACCTTCTTATTAAATAAGAAACACAGAACCAATGCAAAGAAGAAAGCCAAGAGGTCAGAGCTAAGAGCTAAAACCTTTCCCTTCCTCCTGTGGTGGTCCTACCTCTCCGAACCAGAGCTACCCCTGTGTTAAAGTCTTTATACAGAGTTCCTGTTCTGCCTTCTCATTGGTTGTAAACCCAACCACATGACCGCCTCTTCACGGCCTGTCTGTATAGGCCTCCAGGTTTTCCATGATTGGTATTGAAATTAAAGGCATGTGTATCCAATACTAGCTGTATCCCTGAACACACAGAGACTTACCTAGCTCTGCCTACCAAGTGCTGGGATTACAAGCGTACGCCACCACTGCCCTGCTTTCCTATGGCTTGCTAATAGCTCTGACCCCCGGGCAACTTTATTTATTAACATACAAATAACATTTTAATACAAATAAAATATCACCATAGGAAACAGAGGAGGAATGGATGGGAGGTGAGGTAGAGGGAAGGGCTGGGGAGGAATGGAGGAAGGGGAGACTGCATTTGGGATGTAATGTATGAGAGCAGAATGTTAAAAAGTAACAAAAAAAGAAAAGAAGAAGTAAGATAGTCAGAAAGATACAGAGAAGCCTCAAACACTGTTGCCTTCATGCCTATATAAAAAGTACACAGCCTACATATTTAAATTTTAGTAGCCATGCTAGAGAAGCACTACCTCAGATCCTATTCAGGGCTAGACTACCTTAGGACTCTCTTAAGTTATCCTTCTTGCCAGGATGGCTGTACATTTTCTCATCTATTATGTATGGGCAAAGTGATCACTGAAATGGAACCTAGCAGATTTTTTAGATGTACTTATACTATAAGTAGCAGGAACCTGCATCCCATGGCTAAAATGAATAGAAGATTTCTTGCTCATTTAGCAGGCATTCTCTCTCTTGAAGAAGCTGCCAGTATATACTCAGTGACTTGAGGATGTAAGAATCACGCCTCTTGATATGTTATAATTGACTGACAAGTACTAAAGCTCCAAGCTTGAGGCCTAATTTCAGAGGAGGAAGAAGCAGAAAGGACTCATATAATCTCTCTCCTTTAATCAAGAAAGTAAAGTTTCCTCCAGCCTACCTCCCAGGACCCCAGTCAACTTGTGCATACGTCTCACTGTTCAGAGCTAGTTAAGTGGGTACCTCTGGCTACAAGAGAATCTGAGACAGCAAGGAGTAGGTTTGTCACACAGAGCTTAGTAGAGTTGGGAGTCATTGTCTGGGTAGAGGCCATCACTGCTTCAAAGAAAGTCAAGAAACTATTAGCTGTGAAGGCAACTGATAAGGTCTGCCTCCTCAATGTTCAGGGGCAGTACAATGATTTATAAGGTAGCTGATTAGTGCTGGCACCCTTGTTTGGAATGTGAGATGGTGCACTGCACTTGCTAAGATGCTGTCAGATCCCAAAGAAACCCAAGACAAATGGCTAACTGGAATGCCTATTAGCATACCAAAGCCCAAGTTGGCCACCAAGCTCACTCAGTACCTATGGCTTCTCTCTGCTCTTCTCACCCCTACCCCCTACCCTAAACCTCTCCAGCCCTGTAGCTTAGCTTCCCTTCCCGCAGGTTCTTTTTCCTATATAACCCTGCGACGTAGGCCATGCACTCTCTTGGTTCTCTTTGTCCTCTTGGTTCTTCTCTTGGTCCTCAGCACCTTTCTTGGTCTTCCCTCTTCTCTCTTTTTTCTCTGCCTCTCTCACTCTCCCCTGCACCTTCTCCTCTCATGGCCCAGTTCAGTCTACTGGTTATGTCTAGCCTACTACTTTCTCTCCCTGTTCTGTAGTCTTCCAGATGCCCCTGGCTCTACTTTCTCCCATATCTACAATAAAAACTGTCTCCTCAACCAGACCTTAGAGCAGTCATGTCCTCATTTTCATTCAGATCCTATTCTCATATTTGGCCATATAGAGATAATATAGATTGGCAGTTGTAAGAGGCAGGAAGAAGGGGGAATAGCTACTTAATGGGTTTGGGGTTTTCTTACGTTACCTTGAAAGTGTTTTGGATCTAGATAGAGATGATTGTTACCACTAAATTATACACTTTCAATGGTGAATTTTCTTACATGAATTTCACCTCAGTAAAAAGCATTCACTTCTTTTGGAAAAAAAAAAACTAAGAGCAGCTTTATGCAAATCATTTTTGTGCAGCATTTATACTTCACTTCCTATAAATGTCAAACCTGAGAATCTTGAGGAGAAAAGACCAAATCCACACTTTTCCAATTAAATCAAGCTGTATTTTGGGGTGCACCTGGGACTGGTCAGCTGGTTGTCTCACCCTAAATCAGGATTTGAGAGAACAGCCCCTGCGACCTCTTGCAGTCTCTTTTATAGAAGATAAACTTTACAGGGGCTAGAGTATTGGCTGTTATACATTGTTAGAAAGATACAATGAAAAGAAAGGACCAAGGGTAAGTATATACATCATGTGAATGGGGTCGGAAGTTTAGTGTAGGTTAAAAACATGTTTTGCAGTTTACATCACATCTAAGAAACAGGAACTTATTTTTAACTACAAATTGAAACCTTAACTTGCAAGGACTTAACACAGGACAAACAGGAAATTATTCTTAACTGTCTTGAGTGCAGACAGAACCCTTAACTTGCAAGGTATATTGTTCCTGTTTTGGTCTCACAGAAACTCATTGTGGCAGTACTGATTTCAGTAAGAGCCTCTTAGCTGCAACTGAGGCAGAGACAATTAGTGAACCTTTCAACATCGTCTATTCCTTTCTTCCTTAGTAACTGAAACTTAGTTAATGTGCCGAGAGAGAGAGAGAGAGAGAGAGAGAGAGAGAGAGAATAAATACCTAATAAAAAGGCCTAGAGAGATGCTTCAGTGATTGTTCTTGTTGCCCTTCCAGGAGACCAGAACCCATGGGGGCAGTTCACAACTGTAACTTTAGCCTCTGAGGGCACACGTGATCGCACACACACACATACATGCATGTGTGCATGAAAATATTCTTGCAGATATATACACACACAAATAAAATAAACCTTAAAAAGAACAACAAAAGCAAACAACCCTCTGCATTTCCCAGTCTCCCTTTCAGCAAGGCATTGCCATGATTTAAAGCTCTGTTGAAGGAAATGTGAGTGCATTCATTGGATGAATCTTCCAAGAAAGATCTTAGCTAACAAGAACATTTTTTATTCTCCCCCCCCTTTTTTCTTTTCTTCCAGCCTGAAAAATAGATGTGAGGCCTGGATCTCCACCTACCAACTTATACCATAAAGTAATCTTGAAGAAAGAAGTCATTAGCTAAACATTATAAAGTAAAAAGATAAGAGATGGGTCACCAGTTAGAACTTAATGACGACACTGTAGAGTTCATGCAGTGCACCTCCAGATTTCCTTTACCTGAGAGAAATAAGAGAGAAAAATTCTCTTGTTATCAGCTGTAGGGATGGTATTGTTTACAGTCAAGCTTGCTCATAGCTGATAAAGCAACATAACTTTTTAGATTAGTCATCATTCATCAATTTATTTAAAACAGTCAAGCCAGAGCATGAGGCATATATTCAACTTCCAGGTAAAATTGACCTATCTACAGGTTGTTCTATAATATGTACTACAGCCATTTATTTGGTCTGTCTGGTGGATATATCAAGTACAGATTTCTATCAACATACCTAAGAGTCAAAAATTGGCCAAAACCATTATATAAGCATGTTTTGTTTAGCTAGCATGCTTATTTATTATATTATTGATACTGTTATAATTACTTTTATTACTATTCTCACTTGAATACAATTAGTGGACATGCACTCTCTAGCTTCTTGTGATCTTCCCACTCTGTATTTTCTCATGCTCTGGGAACAGCTTTTAGTGAAAATACATCAACTTTTGCCAGACCTTGCAACCAAATTAATAATATCCTTGGAGACCATTCAAAACTTTGTAGTTAACCTGTTTTCCTATCATGTGCTCAGGCTGTTTAACTTGCTTTCAAGAAAACAATGTAACCAACCTTACTATTCCTTGGACTTCTATAAATCAGCTTTTACAGCCTAAACCAAATACATAGCTCTAATCTTTTTTTTAATTTAAAAATATTTTTTATTCATTTTACATACCAATCACAGATCCCCCTCTCATCCCTCCTCCTGCTCTACCCCCAGCACCCCCCTCCGCCTTCCCTCCTGACCCACTTCCCACCCCCTCCTCCAAAAGGATAAGTCCTCCCATGGGGGGACAGCAAAGCCTGATACATTCAGTTGAGGCAGGATCAAGCCCTGCCCACCGCCCCCCCTCACTGCATCATCAAGGGTGAGCAAGTTGTCTGACCATAGGTAATGGGATCCAGAAAGCCACATAGCTCTAATCTTAAACCATGTTCTCTTCCATAACACTGACCCAGAATAATGTGTGTGTGTGTGTGTGTGTGTGTGTGTGTGTGTGATGATGATGATGATGATAATTGTCAGGTCCAAAGGAAACTCCACTAACTCAAATCGTGATGCCTACTTTCCTCTACCAAAGTAACCATTCCTCATCACTGTCAAAAGGGACAAATGGCTATCTGTGGTGCCTATTAACATACCAAAGCACATACTGGCCTCCAAGCTCACTCAGTACCGGTGGCTCTTCTCAGCCCACCCCCTACTCTAATCTTCACCAGCTCATGGGCTTCCCTTCCCACAGTTTCTCATTCCTATGTAACCTGGCCATGTGCTCTCTTGGTCCTCTCTTTTGTCTTCCTCTCTTAGCCCCCTCTGTCTTGCCCCTCTCTCTTGGTCATCTCTTTTCTTCCTCTCTCATTCCCCCTTCCCCTCAGGGCCAATTCCACTCTGCTGGCCATGTTCAGTGGACTACTTTCTCTCCCTGCTCTGGACTCTTCCAGATGCCTCTGGCTGTACTCTTCCTCATATCTACAATAAAAACCTTCCCTTCAACCATATCTTGGAGCATTCATGTCCTCACTTTATACAGTAATCATTTTCTAAAAGCAGCCAACAGATTGAAAGCAACCTTAAACAAAACGAGTATCCGCGATAAATGTTGGAAACAGAAACAATATGATATGCAGATACAAGATGATAAGATCCAAGTGCTATCCTGGATCAGTTGGGGTCAATAGAGCAACTTCTTCCATTGTAAACTTGTTAAAGATCTCTCTAACAAAGAATCCCTCATTCCTTTCCAATACTATGTTTTCTGTGCTGTTCAATAAATATGAAACAAAGTTCTTTGTTAGGTACAGATATCAGACACACACCAACAGACAGAACACAGACCATGGCACGGGTAGAGAGGTGGGAAATTCAAATTTGGCCTGCTCTTGGTCTAAACTACTCCAAGAGGAAGAATTGGGTTTTTTTTGGGGGGGGGGATATTATTGTTTTATTTTGCTTTGTTTAATATGGAACACTTCACAAATCAAAGAACTGTTTTCATTTTTTAACATAGCAATGATGCATCATTATTTTATAAGTGTTCAGGGCTTACTGGTCTCCTGAAAAGATTAGTGAGAACTATTCCTTTATCATGGCCTGAATGAGAAATGCCCCCATAAGCTCCCCTGTAACTGAAGTTTTCTTGGTCTTGCCTGGCCCATGGTCAGGACAAATCTCTCCCACTCATGTCCTCCAAGTAAACACACAGAGACTTATATTATTTATAAACTGTATGGCTGTGGCAGGCTTCTTGCTAACTGTTCTTATATCTTAAATTAACCCATTTCTATTAATCTATAAGTTGCCACGTAGCTCCTGGCTTACCGGTATCTTAACATCTGCTTCTCATCGTGGCAGCTGGCAGCATCTCTCTGACTCAGCCTTCCACTTCCCAGAATTCTCCTCTCTGCTTGTCCTGCCTATACTTCCTGCCTGGCTACTGGCCAATCAGTGGGGTTTATTTATTTATACAGAGCGATATCCACAGCATTCCCCAGCTGGTGGTGATGGAGGTTGTGAAACATCTGGGATCTGGGACCTAGATGGTGGATGTAGGTCACTGGGAGCATTGATCTTTATATTCACCTCCAGTTCAGCTCTCTATTTCCTGATTGGCCAGCACAATATGACCATCTACCTTATGTGCCAACCACCATGGGCCACCATTCCTGCCACCATTCTTTCCCCATGGACTGAAAGTCCATGAAACTATGAGACAAAAATAAATCTTTTCTCCATCAAGTTGCCACTGTCAGGTAGATAAACTAAACCAAATTTAGTCAAGTGTCTGAGCTCACACTGTAAAGTGGTTCATTGACATTTAACTGTTATGAATTTATTAATAACAAACAGTAAATAATATACTCTTGTGACTCAAAATTTAACCTTTTTTGTTTTATTTTGTGTGTCTGTTTTTGAGACAGGGCTTCTCTGTGTAGCCCTAGCTATCCTGGAACTCAATCTGTAGACCAGGCTGGCCTCAAACTCTGAGACACCTGTCCTGCCTCTGCCTCTGCCTCTGCCTCCACCTCTGCCTATTAAAGGTATATACCACCATGCCCAGCTTACATGTTAACTTCTAATTTCTCTCCATTTAAAATAATCTCTTAGAATGTGATTAGAAAAATCATTTTGTCTTGGTCCGATTGAGCTTTACTTCCAACAGTGTCATAGGTGGTGTTTCCTTTTATCTGGGCTTTTTTTGTCCAGCTGTCCATTACTGTAACAAATACCTGAGATGAACAACTTAAGAAAAGACGTATTTGGGCTTACAATTTTGAAGGTTTTAGTCCATGGATGGTCCTATTGCTTTGGGGACTGTGGTAAAGCACTGCCTCATACAGGGAATCTTGTAAAGCAAAGTTAACCATATGGTATACAAAAGAGAGGAAGAAGGGCAAGAGTCTCACAATCCCCTCCAAGAGCTCTCCCCCAATAGCCCAACTTCCTTCCACTAATCTTCATTTCTTGAGGGTTCTCCCACCTCCCACTAGCAAAACAGCCTCTGAAACAATCCCCTTCACCTTTTATGTTTGTTTTTCAAGACAGGATTTCTCTGTGTAGCCCCGGTTGTCTTGAAATTTATTCTATAGACCAGAATGGCCTCAAACTTAGAGGTCGCTCTGTCTCTGCTTCCCAAGTGCTGGGATTAAAGGTGTGGACCATCACTGCCCAGCCAGAACCAATCTTTTAATAATATTCCTTCAATGACATTTAAGATCTAAACTATAGTTTATAGAATGGCTAGGTGGACTGTAACTAACAAAGCTATAAGGGTGGGGCTGCCTTATTGTGATTGGGTTGTGCTTTAAAAAGTCCACTATGGTGTCAGTGAGAACAGCAGAATGAAGTAGAGCCAAAACCAGAAAACAGAATACTCACTATATCAATTGGATTCTGCTGTGACAGGAATTACTCCCTAAACTTAGTGACTTACAAAACAGTCATACTCATATATCTCAGAATGTTATGGTTTGGCAATCTGAATTGGGCTCAGCTAGGCAATTCCACTGATCTATGTTGTGGAAGCCCATTTTCAAGTTTCCTAGTGGCTTTACCCAGCAGGTCTGCAGAGAGAGGATGATTAGACCATGAACCTGATTGCAGGTTTCTGAGATGGTCTGCACTTGGCTGTGCTTGGGGGGAGGTCTTTTGCTCCACCCCCTGGCATTTCTATAAATACCCTAGGCCAGAGACAGTCAGGGTCTGTTGGAACAGGCTCCAGGCCCTCTCGAGGCTGTCCTGTATTTTCTATCTGTTTATCTCCACACTCTAAATCCTTCTATTTAATATTTCCTGCTGCTCCCACTCAAAAGCACTCTGGGGAAATGTAGGGGTGGTGGGTCACCCCACACACACACACTATGTCAAGCTTAGCTGAACTTGACTGGAATTGTTCATGCATTTGTTGTCAATGGCCAAGTCAATTAGGGACAGGCTGCTCTAGCATGGCTCAGATGGGACGACTCATCTCTATTCCACATAATCTCTCATCCTTTTGCAGGTAGGAGTGCTCAGAACAATGTTGGAAGAATGGAAGGGCTCATGAGGCTCACACATGGAACTCACACAGTATTGTTTGCATTACAAAGCAACTCTCAAGACCAGCCTGAATTAAGAGGCTAAAGAAAGATTTTTTCCACCTATTAAAACTACAATTTCTTGTTACAATCTCTGTAGTTTATACCAGCTATGAGGTCATGTTTTGTAACTCAGAAGAAAATAATAAGAACAGAGCCAAATTAATGATAATGCACATAGATGAGAGATTGACTTGGAGAAGTCATTAATTACTTGGTGAATTGACTGGGTCTTCTGATTCTGACTTAGGCAATGAAGAGGTTGGTGGCATCAGGTTACAAAATGAGTGTTAGAAGCAGTGCTGATTGTCAGTCTGACAACATCATATGATTAAATGTGTTCAGGTTAATCTATTACAGTTGTAAGCACTCATTCTTGAATATACAGCCTTTACATTTGCTATAATTATGAAACATTACCTTCTCATGAATGAAAAAATAAGTCAAAGAGACACCTCTGGGTAGCAGTTTTCTGTTGCTGTACCAATTTAAAAAAACATAAACTTTTACCTTTTTTTTTAAGTAGCAGAGAAAGAGAACAGAGTAATTTTCTTCCTGTTTGGGGACTTAGAGCTGATCCCCATATGACAGTGTTACTTGGAGAGATTCTGAAGACTTTAGGAGATAGGGTCTAGCTAGAGGAAGTAGGTTGTTGGGAATATGCCTTTATGTGTAGTCCCAAGTGTTCATTCTATCTATCTATCTATCTATCTATCTATCTATCTATCTAACTCTAACCGTATCTCCCTCATCCCCCTCTCTTTCTCCTGTCCTTCGTCTCTCATGAGATAAATAGCTCTCCTCCTCCATGATGTCTACACCACAACAAGCCCCAAAACCATGGAACCAAGTGACTCTCAACAGACTCCTCTGAAATTATGAGCCAAAATAAATATTTTCTTCCTTCAGTTGTTTCTGTCAGGTATTTGGTTACAACAATGAAAAAAATAATTAACACAGGCTTCATTTCAGGATCTTCAACCTGAAGGGGAAATTGGAATGTCACCTCTAAGATAGACTCTCAGTCTCCACAGTCTCTCTCCATAGGATCTCTATTCATTCAATAGTTAAAGCTAGACTTCTTCCTAACATAGCAGCTGGACTTCAAGAGGAAAAAAACGGAAAGTTCTTATGGCCTGGGATCAGATATCTCATAATATCACTTTAACCACATTTCACTGGACAAAGGAAGTCACAAGTCCATTTCAGATTCAACTGAAGGGAAGACAGATTCCAGCAGAATTTGTGGCCATCTTTAATGTACTATGCAGCCCAATAACAGATTTCTGGGAATTATTTCTCAGTTTGATGGAGGACAAAGTCTCTATTCTCAAATAATCAAGAATATTGACCTAGGACTAGAGAGAGGTAACTCAGCAGTTAAGAGCACTTACTGCTTTTGCAGAAGACCCTAATTTGGTTCCCAGCACCTATGTCAAGTAGCTGTAACTACAACTCCAGGGCATCTGATGCCCTCTTCTGACCTCTGCAGACATCTACACTCAGGTGCCCTCACCCTTACACAAAGACACACCTAAATAAATATAATTTTAAAAAAACTTTAATCTTTAACAAAAGGGTAATGACAAAGAGCTTTTCTTCCTACATTCTGAAAAAAAGAAACAACAAAACATTTCTACATCTAAATGAGTAAATTTCTTTCTCCCTTTTAATTTTTTTCTATAATAAAGAAACAATGCATTTATCATTAGATAAAAAGCAAATGTTACTTTAAAACCTAGCTTTTAGAACTATAAATGGAGACTATGAATAGGCTACAGGACAAGCAGATCTAAATATCTGTGTGTGTGTGTGTGTGTGTGTGTGTGTGTGTGTGCATGCATGTGCGTGTGTGTGTCAGAGAGAGAGAGAAAGAGAGGGAGAGGGAGAGGGAGAGAGGGAGAGAGAGAGAAAGAGATAGACAGAGAGACAGAGAGAGAAAGAGAGAAAGACACACAGAGAGAGAGACAGAGACAGAGAGACAGAGACAGAGACAGAGAGAGAAACACACTATGTAGCCTCAGCTGTCCTGGAATTCACTATGTAGTTCATACTGGCCTCAAACTCACAGAAATCTGCCTTACTCTGCCTCCCCAGTGCTGAGATTAAAAACATGGCCCAACATGCCCCACCAGATCTCCATATCCTGGTAGCCATAAAACCATAGAACACCTAAGAAAGGTTTATGATATATATATATATATATATATATATATATATATAACATAATATAGATATATAATATAAACTTTCAAAAGTATGATATGTATGTGTATATACATGCTTGTACATATTGAAAGACGATAGGTAATTTCATAACTGATTTCAAAAAAATCTTCCATTTAAAATGTAGTGTCTTAGGAGTTGGAGACATAGTTCATATGTAAAGCCTGTATTTAGCATGCATGAGATGAGATTCTGGGTTCCATTTCCACCACCACAAAGAAAATAACTATGTATTTTAAGGAAAAATGTTTGGCACTCCAAGACATAAGTTGAGTTCTGTGGGTAAGTGAAACATTACAGGTATACATGGGAGGGCCCTGGCGAAGAAGCAACCCTCAAAGCTCACTTCCAGTGAAATACTTCCTCCAATAACCTACTTTGAGGTTTCAAATGCCCAAGTCATGCCCAGGATCTCTCTCTATTCCTGCTGCCCGCCAATCCAGATGTAGGACTATCAGCTACCTCTCCAGCACTATGTCTGCCTGTATGCAGCCATGAAAATAATGGACTAAACATCTGAACTCTAAGCCAGTCCCAATTTATTTTTTTTCTTTGTAACTCTAAGCCTGCCCCCATAGTAACACACTTCCTCTAACAAAGCCACACCTCCTAAGAGTGCCATTCCCTATGAGTTTATGGGGGAAACTACATTCAAATTACCACACATACATACAGGTAGGATTGTAAGGGCTGAACAGGCTATGTTTAGGAATATATATGTATATGCATGTACATATATGCATGCAATAACAGTAAAAATAAAGAGGCTATAAATTTTAAGAAGAGCAGAGAAGGGTATATGGGAGTGTTTAGAAGGAGGAAAGGGAAGGGAGAGATTAAGTTATAATCTCAATAATTAAAAAGGAGAAAAAAGAATGACAATACTAACAACAATGAGAATGAAATTAATATTTTATACTTACCAGTTCATCCAATATGTTTTAAGTCAAATATTAATATTATCCAAATTTTCTTAAATGTGGCAGGTGAATGTTCCTTTACTCTTGTCTCGTGTTTAATAATATGATCATTTTCATAAAGACTTCTTTCTTTTTGGTTCAATAGCATTTGCAAACACACTATGAAAGTTTCTGTCCCAGAACAGAAGTCAGTCACTTCTTGAAAGAGTGTTAGCTTATTATAAAGAAATAGCCAGAAACAATATTATCTCATTTGTGCTTGCTGCTTGCTTATTCACTAAGCAGAAAATAGAAAAAGTTTTATATGTGTAGATACAAACACACGTTTGTCACCAAAGATTTAGCATATGAAAATAAAGTGAATGATGAAATAAGAAAAATTGTTGCTCTTCCTGAGGACCTGGGTTTGGTTCCCTTAACCCTCATAAATGTGTATAACTCCAGTTCCACAGGATCTGATGTCCCCTTCTGACCTCTATGGGCACCAGGCATGAATATAGTGCACATAAACACATGCAGGTTAAAAAAAAAACACCTTATACACATAAAATAAAAACAAACAACTATTTTAAAATACTTTTAAAAATAAAATAAATAAAAGTAATGCTGATATAATGTTCATAAAGCTTGGTATTTGAATTAAAATGTTTGCACAGTTAACACTTTCAGGACAAGAGATGGGTGTAAAGCACATGAAAAGGAACATGCATTTATGGGAATACCTGATGAAGAAGAATAAGGTGTTTCTGCTGGAATCTACCTTGATATAAAGCAGAAATATACTGTTACCAGAAATGTTTTCTAGGAGAGCCTAGATATCCTATTTAAACAGTACATGATTTTGTTAAGGATATGAATGTAAATCATTTAGTCATAAAAGCTAGCATTATTAACCATAGTTTATGTCAAGTACTATGCTTTACATGTATTAGTTCACTTTAAAATGTTTCAATTCAGTTAGATCAGAAGAATAAAGTCAAGATCTATTTCACAACAGTAATTACAATTGATAACCCTATATCTATTCTTTTTACATTTTTATTATTTTAAATTATGTGTATGTGAGTGTGCCTGTGTGTGGGTATGTGCAGAAGTTCAATGGCCTATGGAGGCCAGAGGCTTCAGATCCCCTGGAACTGAAATTACAGGCAATTGTGAGCTACCTGACTTGGGTGTTAGAAACAAAACTCAGGTCCTCTGAGTTTATAATCTCTGTCTGCAAGAGAACTATGCACTCTTAACCACTGAGCCATCTCTCCAGCTCCACATAAATTGTATTCTTAAAAAAAAAATGGGGGCTGGAGAGATGGCTCAGCGGTTAAGAGCACTGGCTGCTCTTCCAGGTAGTAGTGCATAGAATTCTAGCTTTTTTTCCTTTCTATTGGGCTCAGAGATTACACTGTGTATCTATGTGAATACAGACAGTTAGCATTTACCAACATGTACCTGTCTACTTTCTCTTGTTTAATAAAAAAAAAAAAGAGAAAAGGGGGGTATAGAAGGTCAGCAAGGGTGGGTTGAGGTATCTGGGGGTGGTAAGTGGGCATCGTGAAAACATGGCTTCTCCTTTGGCATGTTTAACTGTGATGTTTAATGGACATCCTTGCAGTTTAAGAAGACACTTTTAAATAAAATTCTCTCCTAACGATGACTTGAGTCCTGCCACTCAATGGGAGAATCAGCAGAACCTGTAGGGTTTTATTTGGAGTTGACATTCTCTGTGGTAACTTTATTTTTAATTTTTTTATTTTTATTTTTATTTTTGGTTTTCACTGGAAGAAAAAATGCTCACTTTAAATGTTGAAGTGTACAAGTTGCTTTGTTACAATAAAACCAATGTATACACAAAGGACCGGATGCTTTTCTGTCAGAACAGATGCTCAACATGACCTTCCAAATTTGACTTGCATAATGACATCATGTCAAACTTTGTCTCCCTAACTTCGTATTTTTTGATACACACTTTGCAAGATGGCCTCAGGGCTATGCAGATTTGAGTTAAAGGGATTTGAATCATGTCTTAATGTCTCCGTAACTGAGTGATGTGGGTACAGTTTGCTGAAATGGACTTGTACCCTTGATTTTTATCTCAATTTGGCATTTTTTAAATGGGCCTTTAGTTACTTGGATATCATGACAGCATCTGCTCCCACCATGTCAAAGACCATTACTCTAATGCCATCTGTATGAAGGACAGCTGCTGGTGTGTCTTCATTGGCAGTATGAACTGGCCAAGAAAGTGGGCTATCAGAGTATGCAGTCCATGGGGTGGTCCGGAATGCTCTGTCCCAGGTATGTAGCAGAAGCTCTCAGCTGTGACTTTGAATCTGGGTGAATGAAGAGCTCTGTCAGCTCCATGCCATTGTGCAGAGAATAATGTTTTGGGAAGCAACCTGATGCATAAGCTTCTTAATGCTGTAAAATAGAGCTAAAGTTAAATGCCACTTTTTCAGAGATTATTAATGGACAGCCTGGTCAAATTCAAAGCTTTTTGATGTATAAAACTTTATAAATGGAACTACTCCATCAACAGGCAAAGTTTAACCAAAATCTGTCTAGATGGATAGTGTGTAATTTCTGCACAGGACTCTGTTTAGTAAATATATCACTGTATACATCATGAATCTTGCTCCAATAAAGGAACATAAAGGTTTTTTGGAAAAAAAAATGGGGGCTGGAGAGATGGCTCAGCAGTTAAGAGCACTGGCTGCTCTTCCAGGTTGGGTTCAATTCCCAGCACCCACATGGCAGCTTACAACTGTCTGTAACTCCAGTTCCAGAGGATCTGACACTGTCACGCCAATGCACATGAAGTAAATTTAAATAAACTACTTTAAAAAAAATATAGCCAGGTGGTGGTGCATACCTTTAATCCCAGCACTCAGAGACAGACAGATATCTTTGAGTTTGAGGCCAGCCTGGTCTACAGAGCAAGTTCCAGGACAAGCTCCAAAGTTACAGAGAAATCCTGTCTCAAAAACCAAACAAACAAAAACAACAACAACAATAAAAAACAAAAACAAATGTATGTTGGACAAGCCTGCCAGCAGAACTGTACCCCTCCCTAGATTCTGTCCCCTGTGACCCTTCCCCAGGCCAATGCCATCCCAGCTTGTCCCTGACCAAGCTACTGCTGGGTCCCCACCCCTAATCCCAGGAGACTTCCTCCACTGAAGCACAGACCACATCAGCCAGAAAGGATGAGTGACTCACCTGCAAGTGGAACTGCACCCCTCCCTGGATTCTGTCTCCAGAGTGTGGTGGTATTTTAATAAATAAAGTTGCCTGGGTCAGAGCTATTAGAGCCATAGCAAGTGAGTGGCAGTGGTGGTGTACGCCTTTAAGGACCTGGAGGGCGGTACATACAGGCAGTGACGAGGCAGTCACATGATTGGGTTTACAACCAATCAGAAGCCAGAACAGAGAGACTATAGAGACAGACACACAGGAAGGAGGGCTCCTCTTTCGGAGAGCTCTCTTGGCTGAGGAGGATCCCTGAATCAGGAAGGGTGAGGCTCTTGGCTCTGACCTCTTGGCTTTCTTCTCTGAATCGGCTCTGTGTTTTCTGTCTGATAAAACCGTTGGCTACATTTACACTGAATTACATCTACACCAGAGACCCTTCCCCAAGCCCACACCAACCCAGCTAGTCTCTCGCCCCACTGCTGAGTCATCCCCTCAAACCCAGTAGACTTCAGTTTAGCAGGCCCAGGCCATACAAGCCAGAAATGGTGAGTGACCTGCGTACCAGCAGAACTGTACCCCTCCAGGGATTCTGTCTCCCACAACCCTTCCCCAGGCCAACACCATCTCAGCTAGTCCCAGGCCCTGTTGCTGCTGAGTCCTGCCCCCAACTCCAGCAGACTTCCACCACTGAGGCATAGACCACACCAGCTACAACTGCTGTCACCAGTCAACAAGCTGCCCTTCCCCAGAACTCCAGCAGACTCCATAGGCCTAGAGATAATCCGCACCAGTCGGAAGAACAGACCCAGCAGCTTTACTGGAGGCCAGGCTGGTCTTATGTACATCAGAAGAAGACTCAGGCTTAATGAAGGCCAGGCTGGATCTAGAGACCCAAGAAGACTTTGAGTTTACCAGAGGCCAGACCAGATCAAGGGACCCAAGGAGACAAAAACCTTAAAAATAACTTTGTGAAGATCATAGAGATCTTTAAAGAGGAAATGAAAAAAATCTCTTAAAGAAATGGAGGAAAAGACAACCAAAAAAAAAAATGGAGGAAATCAATAGATTTCTTCAAGACTGTCAAGAAAACCAAGAAAAATCAAACAGTTGACAGAAACAAATAAAACTGTTTAAGACCTGAAAATGGAAATAGAAGCAATAAAGAAAACACAAACTGAGGGAATTCTGAAAATGGAAAACCTGAGTAAGTCAACAGGAATTACAGATGCAAGCATCACCAACAGAATACAAGTGATGGAAGAGAGAATTTCAGGTATTGAAAATACAATAGAGGAAATAGATTCATTGGTCAAAGAAAATGTTAAATCTAAAACATTCCTAACACAAAACATCCAAGAAATCTGGAACACTATGAAAATACCAAACCTAAGAATAATAGGAATAGAAGAAGAAAAATTTCCCAAACTAAAACAGGACATAACTGTTAAGGTGCCAGAAGCTTACCTAACACCAAATAGACAGGACCAGAAAAAAAAGTCCCATTGCCACATAATAATCAAAACACTAACCATACAGAAGAAAGAAAGAATATTAAAAGCTGCTGTGGGATGTTCTGTATGGCAAATGTGTTGCTGATTAGTCAATAAATAAAACACTGATGGGCCATTGGCTAGGCAGGAAGTATAGGCAGGACAAGGAGGAGAATAAAGCTGGGAAGTGGAAGGCTGAGTCAGAGAGACACTGCCAGCCGCCAGGATGAGAAACAGCATGTGAAGATGCCGGTAAGCCATGAGCCATGTGGCAATATATAGATTAATGGAAATGGATTAATTTAAGCTGTAAGAACAGTTAGCAAGAAGCCTGCCATGGCCATACAGTTTGTAACCAATATAAGTTTCTGTGTTTACTTGGTCGGGTCTGAGAGGCTGTGGGACTGGCAGGTGAGAAAGATTTATCCTGACTGTGGGCCAGGCAGGAAAACTCTAGCTACAAAAAGCAGCACAGGAAAAAGACCAAGTAACATATAAAGGCAGACCTATCAGAATTATACCCAACTTCTCAATAGAAATCCTAAAATCCAGAAGGGCCTGGACTGGTGTCTTGCAGACTCTAAGAGACTATGGATGCCAGCCTAGACTACTATACCTAGCAAAACTTACAATTACCATAGATGGAGAAAACAAGATATTTCATGACAAAGTCAAATTTAATCTATATCTATCCACAAATCCAGCCCTACAGAAGATACTAAAAGGAAAACCCCAACCCAATGAGGTTAATTGCACCCATGAAAATACAGGCAATAGATAATCCCACACCAGCAAAAACAAAAGAAGGAAAACACCACACACAGACACAACAACAACAACAACAACAACAACAACAAAATAACAGGAATTAACAATCACCGGTCATTAATACCTCTCTATCAATGGACACAATTCGCTAATAAAAAGACACAGGTTAACAGAATGGATATGAAAACAGGATCCATCCTTCTGTTGCATACAAGAAACATAACTCAACATCACAGACAGACGTTACCTCAGAGTAAAGTGTTAGAAAAAGATTTTCCAATCAAACGGACCTAAGAAGCAAGCTGGTTTAGCTATCCTAATATCTTAAAAAATAGACTTCAAACTAAAATTAAGCAAAAGAGATGGAGAAGGACATTTCATATTCATCAAAGGAAATATCCACCAAGATAATAACTTAATTCTGAACATCTATGCCCCAAATACAATGGCACCCACATTTGTAAAAGAAACATTACTAAATCTTAAATCACGTATTGAACCCAACATATTAATACTGGGAGACTTCAACACCCTACTCTCACCAATGGACAGGTCATCCATACAGAAACTAAACAGAGCAATAACAGAACTAACAGATGTTATGACTCAAATGGACCTAACAGATAGCTACAGAATGTTTCACCCAAACACTAAAGAGTATAGCTTCTCAGCACCTCATGGAACCTTTTCCAAAACTGACCACATACTCAATCACAACGCAAGTGTTAACAAATACAAAAAAAATTGAAATAACCCCCTGTATCTTACCAGATCACCATGGATTAAAGTTGGAGTTCAGCAACACAAACTGCAGAAAGCCTACAAACTCATAGAAACTGAACAACTCTCAACTGAATTACCACTGAGTCAAGGAAGAAATAAAGAAAGAAATTAAAGACTTCCTAGAATTCAATGAAAATGAATGAACAACACGCCCAAACTTATGGCACACAATGAAAACAGTGTTAAGAGAAAAATTCATAGCACTAAGTGCCTACATAAAGAAATGAAGAGATCTCATACGAGCAGCTTAACAGCACACCTGAAAGCTCTAGAACAAAAAGAAGCAAGCAAACTCAAGAGAAGTAGAGAGCAGGAAATAATCAAACTGAGGGCTGAAATCAATAAAACAGAAACCAAGAGAACAATACAAAGAATCAATAAAACAAAGAGTTGGTTCTTTGAGAAAATCAACAAGATAGACAAACCCTATTCCAAAACTAACTAAAAGAGAGAGAATGTCCAAATTAACAAAATCAGAAACAAAAAGGGGGACATAACAACAGACACTGAGGAAATCCAGACAATCATTAGGTCATACTTCAAAATCCTGTACTCCACAAAATTGGAAAATCTAAAACAAATGAACTAATTTCTTGATAGATACTACATACCAAAATTAAACCAAGATCAGATAAGCAATTTAAACAAACCCCTAAGGAAATAGAAACAGTCATTAAAAGTCTCCCAACCAAAAAAAGGACAGGACCCGATGGGTTCAGCACAGAATTCTACCAGACTTTCAAAGAAGAGCTAATACCAGCACTCTCAAAGTATTCCACAAAACAGAAACAGAAGGAACACTGCCAAATTCTTTTTATGAGGCTATAGTTACCCTGATACCCAAACCACACAAAGATGCAACAAAGAAAAATAATTACAGACCAGTATCCCTCATGAACATTGATGCAAAAATACTCAATAAAATACTGGAAAACTGAACCCAAGAATATATCACAAAGTTCATCCACCATGATCAAGTAGGCTTCATCCCAGAGATGCAGAGATAGTTTAATATATGAAAATCTGTCAATGTAATCCACCATATAAACAACTGAAAGAAAAAAAACCCACATGATCATCTCATTAGATGCTGAAAAAGCCTTTGACAAAAATCCAATATCCCTTCATGATAAAAGTTTTGGAGAAATCAGGGATACAAGGAACATACCTAAACATAATATCAAATTTAATAGAGAGAAACTCAAAGTAATTCCACTAAAATCAGGAACAAGACAAGGCTGTCCACTCTCTCCATTTCTACTCAATATAGTACTCAAAGTTCTACCTAGAACAATAAGACAACAAAAAGAGACCAAGGGGATACAAATTGGAAAGGAAGAAGTCAAAGTATCGCTATTTGTAGGTAACATGATAACCCCAAAAACTCTACCAGGAAACTCCTACAGCTGATAAATATCTTTAAAGAGTGGCTGGATACAAGGTAAACTAAAAAAAAAAAGGAGCCCTCTAATGTAGATGAATGGTCTTGTTAAATAAGAAACACAGAGCCAACGCAGAGATGAAAGCCCAAGAGGTCAGAGCTAAAAACCTTACCCTTCACTGCTGCTGTTGTCCTCTTCAGCAAGAGCTACATCCTGTGTATCTGTCTTTATATAGACTTTCTGCATGACCTCCTCGTCACTGCCCATCTATACAGACCTCCAGGTCTTCTATGGTTGGTATTGAGATTAAAGGCGTGTGTCTCCATTCTGGCTGTATTCTTGAACACACAGAGATCTGCCTAGCTCTGCCTCCTAAGTGCTGGGATTAAAGGCATGCACCACCACCACCCAGCTTCTGCTATGGCTTGCTATTGGCCCTGACCCCCAGGCAACTTTATTAACATACAAATAAAATCACATTTCAGTACAATTAAAATATCACCATATATCCCCTTTTCTATTTTAATAAAAAGAAAAAAGGAAAAAGGTTATAACTAACATAAGAAAAACTATATACAAAAGTACAATAACTATATACCATATATACAAGTAATAAATACCTAAACAATGTCTAGTCCATTTGTATTTGACAAATTCAGAGAAAATAATTCCATTATCTATCCTATTTTGGTAAGTCCAAAATGTACCTAATTCACTTTCTATCCTAACTAATCTTCAACTATAACTAACGAATCTTCAACTATAACTAACTAATCTTCAACTCCCTCAGAGACCCAAGAAGGAAATATTACCTAATAAAAAATAAAAACAGGAAGTGCATGCAAGCAGCTTCCAAAAAAAAAAATGTGAGTTGACAGAAACAGCCAGCTGCCTTGACAGTCACCTGAGGTTTCTCCACAGTGTTGGGGCATCATCTTCAGCCTATAGGCTTAGCATTTCTGACAGACTCATTTGTGAAGTAGGATGTGCACAAGGTCAATAGTTCGACCTCACATTGGGTGAGAGCAGTCTATATACCAGAAACACCTGAATTCCACTAGTGTCATGTCATGATTCAGGATTTTAAATTCTGGAAATTGTTGATGTTTTTTGAATTCAGCTGCCCATTATTCTTGGCTATGTGTGTGTGTGTGGCTTCATCTCAGCATCCCGTTCTTCTCCATATCCTTCTATTAAATGCCAGTCTACTCTTGAAAGGTGTGAGTTTAGTTACTCTTCAAGAATAACTGCTTTAGCTGCTGTTCCACTGCACATCAAAAGCCATCGGCCTACTGCCTGTTCAGCTGCCTTCGAAGAAAAGGGCACTATACCTTTTCCGGATTGCGAAGGCCACTTCAGGGATGGCGCCACATTGTCCTGGCCTCAGAAGATGCCTTTTGATAAAGCCATAACCACACTTGTTTTGGCAAGAATCAGTAGTCCTTTGTTTCGTGTCTTGTCTGTCCATTTTGTCCTGTTGTCAGGAGTTGATTCGAGGATACTTTGTTGTCCAGTAGCTAACTTTTGCCACAATGAAAGTTAACTCCATATGCAGTTTCTTCAATGCCCATATTTTCTCTGAAGTAGATTGGTACTGCCAGGAGCCGACATGTCTCATAGTCATAACAAAAAGGAAAATTTTCTAAGTTATTAAAACATTTTAAATGCCATATTCTGTAGATCTCTGAAGGGTTTGAAGATAACCTGTCTATCTAAAATATATCTACTCAATCTTGAAAACATACCTAATATAACTACAAGTTCTATTGTAATGTCTAACTACTAACTTTCATTTCTTTATATCCTAATAGTTGGTAATAATAACATTCAAGAATCAGCAATTTGCATTACATTGATAAATGAATGGTATAAGTACACTATCTTGAACAAAATTAGAAATATACATATAGCATTTTCTAACAATATCAATTTCAATATATATAATTTGTATACAATATAAAAAAATCCAATCCAATGTAAAGTATTTAAAACTAGTAATTGTATTTTTCTTTTTCTTTTTAAACAATAACCTTAAATCTAATCTCCTTTGCTTAGCCCTTTTTCTAATCCTTAACAACAACTTGTAACCAGCCCTCCTAAACAATGAAAATTATCCCAGACTCAAAACCCATTAAAAGACCAAAAAAACCACCCGCCCCACACCACCTCTTTGGGAATGTGGGTGTCGTATTCTTAAAATTGCTTCCTGCTGGGTATGGGCGAAGGTATCTTTATCCTGAAAAGAAAAATTCGAGGTTAATCGTCAAATTCTAGGCAAGGTAACTATATCCTTTGTTATCCAGTCTGTACATAATGCCAAAGTTCAGGGTTTATCTCAAGTCCTTATTCAAGTAGTCTTTAAAACTGGATCATCTCAGTTAGCCCTCTCAAAATTGCTCTGAGCACTTTGTAGTCCAAAGTTGATCTGTAGATGATGTTTGTCAGCTTAGTGATATTATTATTGTCCACGTGGAGTTGTTGTTGTTGTGGGGCCCCATCTTCTTCCTGGAGACTTCAGTTGATGTTAGGCCTGGCCATGATTTCCTGCAGAAAACTGATAAAAGACTCGAACACAAAGACACATATATGCAGCTAATTAAAGCCTTTTTTCTAGAATTAGTTAGTACTCTATATGACCATTCATATCTTAACAAAGTTTAAAATATATATATATTAATATTATAAATTTTGATATAAAATTCATACTTTAAGAAAAGTTTAAAGAATCAGAATAGAATCAAAGACTTGAGATTAGTAATTGAATAGTCCCTTAATTAATTTGGTTTTTCTCCTGTCCCATATCAGAAGATGGCTCTTTTCTTCTGGCATGATACAGGGAGTTTGCATTTTTCTTTTATCAACAAGCTTGAGTTTAAAGAAGGAGAGAGCCATTCTCCAACTCCAAAGTCAGCTTTAAATTTTAATTGAACTGGGACTACAAGAAGACCAATAGTGTTAAATGTCTTTAGAGAAGAGCAAAAACAAACATTTAGGAAGACTTATGAAATTTTATAGATGATATAACAATAGGCCATTTTACTCTTTTTCTTGGGACAGATGATTTGTCCATTTTCTTCAGTTGTCTCACTTGTCCAGTGTTCTTCAGATTCCTTAGCCTTCTTTCTCCTAAAAGACAAAAACAAAAACCTTTCCCCAAGATTAATTTTGGGGAGGTTCCCTTTTGGCAAGTTATATCTGATTAAATGAAAAGGCATGTATTAATGGTATAAGTTAGTTTAAATTGGATGGTTATGCTGGTTGATGAACTATCACCTCCTCTAATTAAGAGGTCTCTTGCTCAAATCGAACCTTTATCAATTTTGATGGTTTCCACAGCATTTCTTCTCCTGTAGAAACAAAAGCAAAACCTCATCCCCAATATAACACATATCCTGGTTTCCATTCTGAGGTCAGCACATCCTTGAAGTATATAGGCTGATTTAATTCTGTAGTTTTTTCTATTATCCAATGTCTCTCTGCAGCTGTTGTTCCTTTCTCATTAGCATTGAGAAAATTCAAAGTTAATAGAGTGTTATGCAGTCTATTTCTGGGGGTTTTTGTTACCCCTTTCTGTTTATTTGGCATATGCTTTAGAGTTCTGTTTGATCTTTCTATAACTGCCTGACCTGTAGGATTATGTGGTATACCTGTAATATGCTTTATATTGTAATAAGCAAAAAACTGTTTCATTTTAACAGAGACATATGATGGAGCATTGTCAGTTTTGATTTGTGCAGGTATACCCATGATGGCCATAACTTCTAGCAAATGAGTGATTACAGAATCAGCTTTTTCAGAACTCAAAGCAGTTGCCCATTGAAATCCTGAATAAGTATTGATAGCGTGGTGTACATATTTCAGTTTTCCAAATTCTGCAAAGTGAAACACGTCCATCTGCCAGATTTCATTCCTCTGAGTACCCTTTGGGTTACATCCTGCTGGTAATGGCATTTGATTGTAGAAGGAACAAGTAGGACATTTCTTTACTATTTCTTTGGTTTGTTGCCAGGTTATAGAAAAATCCTTTTTTAAACTTTTACTATTGACATGATGTTTTTATGAAATTCTGAGGCCTCCAGCACATTTCCTATCTATAATTTATCAATCTCATTATTGCCTTGTGCTAGAGGGCCAGGCAGACCAGTATGGGATCGAATGTGAGTTATATATAAAGGATGACTCCTTTTCCTGATTGTATCTTGTAATTGAATAAATAGTGAAGTTAATTCTGAAGCATCAGGGATAAATTCTGCAGTCTCAATATGTAATACTACTCTTTCAGCATACTGAGAGTCAGTTACTATGTTGAGAGGTTCTGAAAAATCCATTAATACCAACAGAATAGCATACATTTCTGATTTTGAACTGAATTATAAGGACTTTGAACCACTTTACTTAAATTTTCTGATTTGTAACCTGCCTTTCCTTGTTTGTTGGCATCTGTATAAAATGTACGAACTCCAGATATGGGCTTTTCCCGTACAATTCGAGGCAAGATCCAATCAGCTCTCTTTATAAGATCAATTCTATCGCTTTTGGGATATTTGCTGTTAATTTCTCCCAAAAATTACTGCAAGCTCTTTGCCAAGGTTCACTTTCTGTCCATAATTTTTCAATGTCCTCTTTAGTTAAAGGTACAACAATTTCTGCAGGATCTATTCCTGCTAATTGATGAAGTCTCAATTTTCCTTTCCAAATCAAGTCAGAGATTTTTTTCCACATAAGTTTTTAATTTTTATTCGGTTTATTTGGTAAAAATATCCATTCCAATATAATATCTTCCCTCTGCATTAATATTCCTGTAGGAGAATGCCTAGAGGGTAAAATAACCAAAATGCAATCCAGCTTTGAATCGATATGATCAACATGTCCTTCATGTACTTTCTTTTCTACCAAGGCCAATTCTTTCTCAGCTTCAGGTGATAATTCTCTTGGACTATTTAAGTCCTTGTCACCTTCTAAGGTTTTAAACAAATTATTCAGTTCATCATTTTTTACCCCAACAATAGTTCTTAGATGAGAAATGTCTCCAAATAATCTTTGAAAGTCATTAAGAGTCTGTGATAGATCTCTCGTAATTTGCACCTTTTGAGGTCTAACTTTTTGTAGCCCTATTTTATATTCTAAATAATTAATAGAATTTCCTCTTTGTATCATTTCAGGAACAATTTTAATCCTCAGCAAGGCAAAATTTTCTTTAATTCTTCAAACATTCTTTCTAAAGTATCTGCATTTGAGTCAGCTAGCAAAATATCATCCATATAATGATAAATTATAGATTTAGGAAATTTTTGCATATCACTTCCAATGGCTGTTGTACAAAATATTGGCACAGGGTTGGGCTATTCAACATTCCCTGTGGGAGGACCCTCCATTGATATCTCTTAACCGGTTGAGAATTATTGTAAGTAGGCACCATGAAGGCAAATCTTTCTCTGTCTTTTTCTTGTAAGGGTATTGAAAATAAACAGTCTTTTAAATCAATAACTATGAGAGGCCATCATTTAGGTAACAGAGTAGGCAAATGAATTCCAGATTGTAGAGAGCCCATTGGCTGAATTACTTTGTTAATTGCTCTAAGATCTGTTACTATTCTCCATTTACCAGATTTCTTTTTAACAACAAATACAGGGGAATTCCAAGGGCTGGTTGATTCTTCAATATGATGAGCATTTAACTGTTCCTCTACTAGCTCTTCTAAAGCCTGGAGTTTCTCTGTTGTTAAAGACCATTGCTGAACCCATACAGGCTTGTCTGTTAACCATTTTAAAGGTAGAGCTGTTTTTTTTTTTTGGAAGATCATCAGTTGTTGTGTCCTGTTCTTGTATGACATGGATGGCTGGTGAGCACTCATTAGAATAATACCTTCTAATATTTCTCTCAGAAACATGTGCTAGTTTATGATTTGTTTCTGAAGTTGGAGGGATGTTAATTTGAGTATTCCATTGTTGTAACAGGTCTCAACCCCAAAGGTTTATAGCTATGTTAGCCACATATGGTTTTAATTTTCCTCTCTGTTTTTCTGGACCTATACATTTGAGCCATCTTGCACTCTGTTTCATTTGAGATAATGTTCCAATTCCTAACAGCTGAATGTTTACCTCCTGAAGAGGCCAAGTTGGATGTCAAAATTCTGGTGCAATTATGGTAATGTCAGCACCTGTGTCTACCATACCAGACAACAAAACACCATTTATTCTTACTGTTAATTTTGGTCTTTGTTCATTTATAGAAGTTTGGCAAAAAAAATTCTTTATGGTATCTCCTGAATTTTCTGTTCTCTCTGTCTCAGCTGTTTCATCACCCCAAGCAGCCTGGTTTATTCTAATAGGCATTTGGTTATTTAATTGCTCTGAGTAGGGGTTTCCTCTACAACTGCAGGAAAGGTCTGAACTGGATTTGCTCTGGGGGCCTGTCTGAGGCCCCTCTGGGAGTTTACCAAAGACAAGGCAAAGTATTACCTTGTCTGTCCCTTGTTGATCTACATTTGTTGGTCCAACTTTTCCCTTACTATACCTTCTGCATACTCCAGAAGGAAGGGGCATTCTGTTGCCATTGTTCCTTGAAGAAACATTGTTTCTAGGAATGCCCTGTTTACATTCCCTTTTCAAATGTCCTTGCTTTCCACATCCAAAACATCTAACATTCCTCAAACCTCTTGAAATTGGTTCTCCTATCTACATATCATCATGGTCATGAGCCTCAACATTAACTGTGTCTATAATCCAATCTTCCAAGGGTGCAGATCTTGCCTTTAACAGCCTGATTATTATCTTGCATGCTGCATTTGCGTTCTGAAAAACCAAAGATTCAATTATTATCTGGCTAGCTTCTGAATTCGGGACCATTCTCTTTACTGCTGAAGTCAGTCTTTTTAAAAATCGTGAATGATTCTTTCGGGCTCTGTATAACCTTTGTAAATGACTCAGTTTTCTTTGCTGCTTCCTCAGTTCTGTCCCATGCATTCAAGGCTGCCATTCAACATAGAATTAGGGTTTGATTATCATATAAACATTGTCTTTGTATTTCAGCATATTGGCCTTCTCCAACAAGCTGATCCTGGGAGATTTGTACACCTCTAGCCCTCCACTGATTTTCTATGTTTTTAGCTTCCTCTTTGAACCACATAAGCCACTGCAGCTGTGCCCCAAATTCCAGGACAGCATTTACCAGCTCTCACCAGTCCTGTGGTATAATCTTATAAGTTGACCTAGAGTTTAATATTTGCTTTACAAATGGGGAATGCATGCCATAAGATACTATTGCCTCCTTAAACCTTCATAAATCTAACATTTCAATGAGAGTCCAAATATTTTGTGCATTCACTTGACCAGGTAGCTGCTATATGGTTACTGGATAAATTAAGGGTGATTGTGTGAAAACAGGCTTTCTTTTTGTAACCTTATAATCCAATCCTGAAACAACTTCACTGTTAATTTCTTCTGTCTGAATCTGAATTTCTCTACAATTCATTTTAACAAGTTTTTTTAAAGTTTTTATCCTGGCACTTAAATTGACTATCTTTTTAAATAGTAAAATAAGGATAAGGAAAGTAATAATGTGCATAATGAACATCCCATCAACATTAATCTTCTCATACAGTTGTTCCATTTTCAGACTGCCTAAAATTTTATCAAACAAAGTCCAATTTTCTTCTAATGTACACATAATGCTCATTTTTCAATGTGGAAAAGAATTTTTTCTCTTTTAAATAGTTTTTTCCTTTAAAATATCAGATATCTTAATTGACTTACCAAGTCTGCATAGAACAGTAGAAATCTGAGGGAATTTCAAAATAGCTACCTAGTGTCCAAGGTGGGAATCCAAAGAGAGAGAGAGAGAAAGAAAGAAAGAGTAGCCATGAGTCATGAGTTCTGGCTAAAAGCTTAAATCCAGCCACGTGTTCCTGCTTGAGCCGAGTGGAGCCAACCATGTGGATTGGCGTTTTGGCTGAAAGCAGCTCTATCTGCAGTTGCGTGTAGCTGCTGCAATTACAGTCCAGTGCAGCTGGACCGGTAGCTCTGGCAGGGCCTGAGTTGTTCTTAGCACCGGCTTTTTATTATTTTTTAAGCCTTAGC
Source organism: Peromyscus eremicus (assembly GCF_949786415.1). Classification (NCBI taxonomy): domain Eukaryota; kingdom Metazoa; phylum Chordata; class Mammalia; order Rodentia; family Cricetidae; genus Peromyscus; species Peromyscus eremicus. The sequence goes on along the minus strand of NC_081439.1, from coordinate 1,861,114 downwards.
TGCTTGAGTTCGCAATCTGTCTCCAAGTAGCTCCAGCTGTGGTCGGGCCTGGGGCCTAGGCCGAGCTGGGCTGAGGCAAGAAAGCCGGCCGCTGAGGCAGGGAGTTGAGCCGAGCTGGGCTGCTGAGCCTAGCTGAGCCAAGCAGAGCTGAGCCGAGCCAAGCAGAGTGGTTTTTAATGAATTCTTGCCACGTGGGCACCAAATGTAGATGTAACGGTCATATTAAATAAGAAACACAGAGCCAAATGCAGAGTTAAAAGCCCAATAGGTCAGAGCAGTAGCTAAGAGCTGAGACTAAAACCACCTTCTTACCACCCACTGCCACTGCCGTCCTTCCACTGAGAAAGAGACCTACTTCCTGTGTGTCTGTCTTTTTATTTACTTTCTGTTCTGCCTTCTCATTGGTTGTAAACCCAACCACATGACCTCCCCATCACTGCCTGTCTATACAGACCTCCAGGTCTCTATGGTTGGTATTGAGATTAAAGGCGTGTGTTGCCATGCTGTCTGTATCCTTGAACACACAGAGATCTGCCCATCATGTGATCGGGATTAAGGGCATATGCTACCACTGCCAGACTTATGCTATGGCTTGCTATTAACTCTAACCCCCAGGCACTTTTATTTATTAACATACAAATAAAATCACATTTCAGCACAAATAAAATATCACCATAAACATCTCAGCCAGGCAGTGGTGGCACATGCCTTTAATCCCAGTATTTGGGAAGTAGAGGTAGGCAGATCTGTGTGAGTTCAAGGCCAGCCTGGTCTGCAGAGCTAGTTCCAGGACAGCCAAGGTTATACAAAGAAACCTTGTCTTGGGAAAAAAAATAAAAAAGAAAGAAAGAAAGGAAGAAGTGAACGTCTCTATACACACAAATACCTACACATAGACATTTATAGTAGGTTTATTTATCATTGCCAAAACTTAGAAGTAACCAAAACACCCTTCAGTAGGTGAGTGGATAAACTATAGTATATACAAATAACAGAATATCATTCAGTGATAAAGAGAAATGAGCTACCAAGCCACCAAAAGACCCACAGGAAGCTTAAATGCATATTGCCACATGAAAGGGGCCAGTCTGAAAAGATTACATAGATTTGATTCCAGCAATATGACATTCTAAAAATATGAAACTATCATGACAACAAAAACTCCCTGTTTGTTCAAGGAAGAAAAAATGAACAGAGAGCAGGCAGAGGATTTCAGTACAGTAAAAACTTCTTTCTGAATAGTAATGATGGATATAAAGCCTTAGAATATATACAAGAGAACTCTAATGTGAACTATGATGTTGTACTATGGAGTTGGGGAGATGACAACAACATAGGGTCATTGATGGTAACAATATTCCACTCTGCAGTGGGATACTTATGGTGGAGACTGTTGCCATGTCATATTCAGAGGACAGCATTTCACAATTCTCCTCCTTGTCTTCCAGCATTTACATTTTTTCTACTCCCTCTCCACAATGTTTTCTGAGTCTTGGGGAAGTGGCTTGATGTAGATGTCTCATCTATGACTAAAGACTCATAGTCACTTACTATCACCATTTTGAACAGTAATGTAGCTCCTCATTAAACACTACTTGTGGCAATAAGAAGCTTCTCCGACCAAGGTTGTGAGCAGCACAAATCTATGGCTATAAATGCAAACATTTAGAAGGCAGATAATTCTGGCCATTTAGAAAAACAATATCGGCCCCCGACCCCATCCCTGGGCACCAGCCACTCCGGGGAAGACCTGCCCAACTTGGCCCCAGGTTCTGGTCCCCGGGCAGGTGCCCTTCTACCCCAACCGGGAAGGATCCCCTTCTCCAAGACCCCTGGCAGACCCTGCAGTCTCCACGCCCTGCCCCCACGCCCATCTGCCTGAGCCCCAAGCCTCTTCCTGAGACTTAGAGGCCGGCCCCCAGCTCCTATCTTGCCCAGAACTTCCCTTCTGAAGCACAGGTGAGTGCCCTAGCTTGCCCAGGACCCCATCCCTGGGCACCAGCCACTCCTGGGAAGACCTGCCCAACTTGGCCCCAGGTTCTGGTCCCCGGGCAGGTGCCCTTCTACCCCAACCGGGAAGGATCCCCTTCTCCAAGACCCTTGGCAGACCCTGCAGTCTCCACGCCCTGCCCCCACGCCCATCTGTCTGAGCCCCAAGCCTCTTCCTGAGACTTAGAGGCCGGCCCCCAGCTCCCATCTTGCCCTGGACTTCCCTTCTGAAACACAGGTGAGTGCCCTAGCTTGCCCCCGACCCCATCCCTGGGCATCAGCCACTCTGGGGAAGACCTGCCCAACTTGGCCCCAGGTTCTGGTCCCCGGGCAGGTGCCCTTCTAGCCCCACTGGGAAGGATCTCCTTCTCCAAGACCCCTGGCAGACCCTGCAGTCTCCACGCCCTGCCCCCACGCCCATCCGCCTGAGCCCCAAGCCTCTTCTTGAGACTTAGAGGCTGGCCCCCAGCTCCCATCTTGCTCTGGATTTCCCATCTGGAGGAGAGAGAGAGAGAGAGAGAGAGAGAGAGAGAGAGAGAGAGAGAGAGAAAGAGAGAGAGAGGAGAGCACCCATCCTCCCCCGGACTTCCCTTCTGAACAAGAGCTCCCATCCTGCCCCGGACTTCCAATTTGGACAAGAGAGCTCCCATCTGGACAAGAGAGAGAGACTTCCTGAATCTGTCAGCTCTGTCTGAACCAAGTGTGCGGATAAGGCCAGGAACGAACCACAAGGAGATGGGCAGACGTCAAGGCAGAAACACATACAACAAGATGAATAGTAATACACCATCACCAGGCCCTAGCCCTCCTCCAACACCTAGACCTGAACATCAGAAATTGGAAGAAGCAGAAGAAAATAGCCTTATGAATGTCATCATGAAGAAGCTAGAGGCTCGTGTAGAGGAAAAGACAAAAAAATGTGAAGAACGCTGTAAACAACTAGAGGAAAGGGCAAACAAATTAGAAAAAATCAAAAAAGTCCTGGAAGAGAACAATAAAATACTGAAAGAAAATCAAGAAAAATCAATGAAACAAATGAAGGAAACAGTCCAAGATCTGAAAAGGGAAATAGAAAAAATGAAGAAGACACAAACAGAGGGAATGCTGGAAATAGAAAATCTGAGAAAACGATTGGGAACTTCAGATGCAAGTATAATCAACAGAATGCAAGAGATGGAAGAGAGGATCTCTAGCGTTGAAGATACAATAGAAGAAATAGATTCATCAGTCAAAGAAAACACTAAAGTCAACAAAGTCATGAACCAAAATGTTCAAGAAATTTGGGACACCATGAAAAGACCAAACCTACGAATAATAGGGGTAGAAGAAGGAGAAGAATACCAACTCAAGGGCACAGAAAATATATTCAACAAGATCATAGAAGAAAACTTTCCCAACTTAAAGAAGGAAATGCCTATGAAGATACAGGAAACCTATAGAACACCAAACAGACTAGACCCCCCAAAAAAGTCCCCTCGCCACATAATAATTAAACAATTAAACGTACAGAATAAAGAAAGAATATTAAGAGCAGCAAAGGAAAAAGGCCAAGTGACATATAAAGGCAAACCTATCAGAATAACACCCGATTTCTCAATGGAGACTTTGAAAGCCAGAAGGTCCTGGACAGATGTAATGCAGACATTAAGAGACCATGGATGTCAGCCTAGACTAATATACCCAGCAAAACTTTCAATCATCATAGATGGAGTGAACAAGACATTCCATGACAAAGCCAGATTTAAACAATATTTATCCACAAACCCAGCCCTACAGAAAGCACTAGAAGGAAAATTCCAACCTAAGGAAGTCAGATACAACCTCGAAAACACAGGCAATAGATAAAGCCACAGCAGTAGACCCCAACGAAGAAAAGTACACACACATCACCACCAAAAAATAACAGGAACGAACAATCACTGGACATTAATATCCCTCAATATCAATGGACTTAATTCACCTATAAAAAGACATAGGCTTACAGAATGGATACGAAAGCAGGACCCATCTTTCTGCTGCATACAAGAAACACATCTCAAATTCAAATAAAAGGCTGGGAAAAGACTTTCCAATCAAACGGTCTTAAGAAACAAGCGGGTGTAGCCATCCTGATATCCAGCAAAATAGACTTCAAACTAAAATCAATCAAAAGAGATCAAGAAGGGCATTACATACTCATCACAGGAAAGATCCACCAAGATGAAGTCTCAATTCTGAACATTTATGCCCCAAACACAAGGGCACCCACATATGTAAAAGAAACATTACTAAAGCTTAAATCACATATAAAACCCCACACATTAATAGTGGGAGACCTCAACACCCCACTTTCACCACTGGACAGATCCCCCAAATCGAAACTTAACAGAGAAATAAAGGACTTAATTGATGTCATGACTCAAATGGACTTAATCGACATCTACAGAACATTCCATCCTAACAAAAAAGAATATACCTTCTTCTCAGCACCCCATGGAACCTTCTCTAAAATCGACCACATACTTGGTCACAAAACAAATCTAAACAGATACAAAACAATTGGAATAACCTCCTGTGTTCTATCAGACCACCATGGTCTAAAGTTGGATTTCAACAACAACAAAAACTACAGAAAACCTACAATCTCATGGAAACTGAACAATACCCACCTGAATCACCAATGGGTTAAGGAAGAAATAAAGAAAGAAATTAAAGACTTCCTAGAGATCAAGGAAAATGAAGACACCACATATCCAAACCTATGGGACACTATGAAAGCAGTACTAAGAGGGAAATTCATAGCACTAAACGCCCACATAAATAAGCTGGAGAAATCTCACACTAGTGACTTAACAGCACACCTGAAAGTTCTAGAACAGGAAGAAGCAAAGTCTCCCAGGAAAAATAGATGCCAGGAAATTATCAAAGTGAGAGCTGAAATCAATAAAATAGAAACAAAGAGAACAATACAAAAAATTAATGAAACAAAGAGTTGGTTCTTTGAGAAAATCAACAAGATAGACAAGCCCTTATCCAAACTAACCAAAAGACACAGAGAGAGCATCCAAATCAACAAAATCAGAAATGAAAAGGGGGACATAACAACAGACATTGAGGAAATCCAGAGAATCATCAGGTCATACTTCAAAAACCTCTATTCCACAAAACTGGAAAACCTAAAAGAAATGGATAATTTTCTGGATAGGTACCACATACCTAAATTAAATCAAGACCAGATAAACTATTTAAATAGTCCAATAACCCCTAACGAAATAGAAACAGTCATTAAAAGTCTCCCAACCAAAAAAAGCCCAGGACCAGATGGTTTCAGTGCAGAATTCTACCAGATCTTCAAAGAAGAGTTAATACCAATACTCTCTAAATTGTTCCATACAATAGAAACAGAAGGAACATTACCAAACTCCTTCTATGAGGCTACAATTACCCTGATTCCCAAACCAAACAGGGATACAACAAAGAAAGAGAACTACAGACCGATCTCCCTCATGAACATTGATGCAAAAATACTCAATAAAATACTGGCAAACAGACTCCAAGACCACATCAAAACAATTATCCACCATGATCAAGTAGGATTCATTCCAGGGATGCAAGGATGGTTCAACATACGAAAGTCTGTCAATGTGATACACCATATAAACAAACTCAAAGAAAAAAACCACATGATCATCTCACTAGATGCTGAAAAGGCATTTGACAAAATCCAACACCCCTTCATGATAAAGGTCTTGGAGCGATCAGGAATACAGGGAACATACCTAAACATAATAAAGGCAATTTACAGCAAGCCAACAGCCAACATCAAATTAAATGGAGAGAAACTCAAAGCAATTCCACTAAAATCAGGAACGAGGCAAGGCTGTCCGCTCTCCCCATACTTATTCAATATAGTACTTGAAGTTCTAGCCAGAGCAATAAGACAACATAAGGAGATTAAGGGGATACAAATTGGAAAGGAAGAAGTCAAGCTTTCCCTATTTGCAGATGACATGATAGTATACTTGAGCAACCCCAAAGATTCCACCAAGGAACTGATACAGCTTATAAACACCTTCAGCAACATAGCAGGATACAAGATCAACTCCAAAAAATCAGTAGCCCTCCTATATACAATGGACAAAAGAGCGGAGAAGGAAATCAGAGATACATCACCCTTTACTATAGCCACAAATGACATAAAATACCTTGGGGTAATACTAACCAAGCAAGTGAAGGACCTATATGACAAGAACTTTAAGTCCCTGAAAAAAGAAATTGAAGAAGATGTCAGAAAATGGAAAGATCTCCCATGCTCATGGATAGGCAGAACTAACATAGTAAAAATGGCAATCTTACCAAAAGCAATCTACAGATTCAATGCAATCCCCATCAAAATACCAACACAATTCTTCACAGACCTGGAAAGAATAATACTCAACTTCATATGGAAAAACAAAAAACCCAGGATAGCCAAAAGAATCCTGTACAATAAAACAACCTCTGGAGGCATCACGATCCCTGACTTCAAGCTCTACTATAGAGCTACAGTAATAAAAACAGCTTGGTACTTGCATAAAAACCGACATGTGGACCAATGGAATCGAATTGAAGACCCTGACATTAATCCGCACACCTATGAACATATAATTTTTGACAAAGAAGCCAAAAGTGCACAATGGAAAAAAGAAAGCATCTTCAACAAATGGTGCTGGCAAAACTGGATATCAACATGTAGAAGGCTGCAAATAGATCCATATCTATCACCGTGCACAAAACTTAAGTCGAAGTGGATCAAGGACCTCAACATAAATCCAGCTACTCTGAACCTGCTAGAAGAGAAAGTAGGAAGTAGTCTTGAACGCATTGGCATAGGAGACCACTTTCTAAATAGAACACCAGTAGCACAGACACTGAGAGAAACAATCAATCAATGGGACCTCTTGAAACTGAGAAGCTTTTGTAGGGCAAAGGATACGGTCAACAAAGCAAAGCGACAGCCTACAGAATGGGAAAAGATCTTCACCAATCCCACATCTGACAGAGGACTGATATCCAGAATATATAAGGAACTCAAGAAATTAGACATCAAAATGCCCAACAGTCCAATTAAGAAATGGGCTATAGAACTAAACAGAGAATTCTCAACAGAGGAAACTCAAATGGCTGAAAGACATTTAAGGAATTGCTCAACATCCCTAATCATCAGGGAAATGCAAATCAAAACAACTCTGAGATACCACCTTATGCCTGTCAGAATGGCTAAGATCAAAAACACTGAAGACACCTTATGCTGGAGAGGATGTGGAGCTAGGGGAACTCTCCCCCACTGCTGGTGGGAATGCAAGCTTGTACAACCACTTTGGAAATCAATATGGCGATTTCTTAGAAAATTGGGAATCCATCTCCCCCAAGATCCAGCTATACCACTCTTGGGCATATACCCAAGGAATGCTCAATCACACCACAAGAGCACTTGTTCAGCTATGTTCATATCAGCATTGTTTGTAATAGCCAGAACATGGAAACAACCTAGATGCCCTTCAACTGAAGAATGGATAAACAAAATGTGGTACATATACACAATGGAATACTACTCAGCAGAGAAAAACAATGATATCATGAGGTTTGCAGACAAATGGATGGATCTAGAAAAAATCATCCTGAGTGAGGTATCCCAGACTCAGAAAGACAAACATGGTATGTACTCACTCATAACAGGATACTAGATGTGGAACAAGGATGACTGGACTGCTACTCACATCACCAGGCAGGCTACCTGGAAAACAGGACCCCAAGAAAGACACAGGGATCGCCCAACGACAGAGAAATGGAATGAGATCTACATGAACAGCCTGGACATGAGTGGGGGTAGTGAAGGGCGAGGGTCGAGGGAAAGAGAGCTTGGGTGAGTGGGAGATCCCAGCTGGATCAACAACAGAGAGGGAGAACAAGGAATAGGAGACCATGGTAAATGAAGACCACATGAGAATAGGAAGAAACAAAGTGCTAGAGAGGCCCACAGAAATCCACAAATATACCCCCACAACAGACTGCTGGCAATGGTCGAGAGACAGTCCGAACTGACCTACTCTGGTGATGGGATGGCCAAACACCCTAATTGTTGTGCTAGAAACCTCATCCAACTACTGAGGGATCTGGATGCAGAGATCCATGACTAGGCCCCAGGTGGATCTCTGGGAGTCCAATTAGCGAGAATGAACAGGGTTTATATGAGCGAGAATTGTTGAGACCAAGGTCGGATAAAGCACAGAGACAAATAGCCAAACAAACGGAAACACATGAAATATGAACCAATGGCTGAGGGGTCACCAACTGGATCAGGCTCTCTGAGTGGGTGAGACAGTTGATTGGCCTGATCTGTTTGGGAGGCATCCAGGCAGTGGGACCGGGTCCTGTGCTCATTGCATGAGTTGGCTGTTTGAAACCTGGGGCCTATGCAGGGTCCCTTGGCTCGGCATGGGAGGAGGGGACTGGACCTACCTGGACTGAGTCCACCAGGTTGATCTCAGTCTGTGGGGAAGGCTTTGCCCTGGAGGAGATTGGAATGGGGGGCGGGCTGGGGGGAAGGTGAGGGAGGGGAGGGGGGAGAACAAGGGAATCTGTGGCTGATATGTAGAACTGAATTGTATTGCAAAATAAAAATTAAAAAAAAAAGAAAAGGTCCATAGATGATAGCATTTCATATTTCTTGATGACAAAAATAAATTGAAGCTTTACTAAAAAAAATAAAATAAAATAAAAAAAATAAGAAAATAAAAAAAAAACAATATCAATAGATTCTCCCCCAGGGCTTATGACTTCCCTAGGCATGGGTTTTTACTATGTTTACATAACCAGGTATGAAATCCCTCCTGTACAACAGGCCTCAAATCCAATCAAGAGAGCAATTTGTTACTCCAATAAACAATTTTACCATGATTACACCAGTGGGCACATCTTGCCTGGCAGGCCAGTATTGTAGTATGCAGGGTCCAGCATTGTATAAGACCACTGACATTTTTCTCCCCACAATAGCCTACATAGCATCTTCAAGCATCATGAAAGCTAGCCAGCATGAAGAGTTTCCTGGTCAGTTCAAGATGGATTTATCTTTATTCTGCAGTCGAATTGTGTAGTGTCTTCAGCAATTGGTCTTACCATCTAATTATGGTAGACAACCAAGAGAAATAACAATAGCCTGTTTGGGATGCCTCTGGGACCTCTTTGTCCAATAACTTGTAGGGAAGTAACCTATACACAGCATTGAGATTTTCATTTAATAGCTAGTGTCTGTGGGAGCAGCATTGTTCACTAATGTGTACTTCTATTCAAAATCTTTTAAAAATAGATTTTTTAATTAGCTTGCAAACTAGTGGAGCTACAGAAGGATTCCTGTCCCTCAACCCATGTTCCCATGCCCACCTAAACTTTTAACTCTCAATGTTCACCTCTTCTTCTTCCACATCATAGCTGCTATTCCCTTTTGTTATTTTTTTTATCTTGGATTGCAGGTTAAAGCTGAGCAAGGAGAAATATAAAATGTAAAATATGAGGAGAAAAGAGGTACCAGGAAGTAGAATGAAACTATGCCCTGTGTTCAAAGAGATAAACAGATTAAGAGATGGAATAAAGGGAGTTGTGACCTCAGGGAAAGATCCTACCCAGCTTAGTTTCCAACCTGTGAAAAAGAATTAAAATCTTAGAGCCAGGTGTGGTGGTGCATGTCTTTAATCCCAGCACTTGGAAGGCAGAGGCTGGTGGAACTCTGAGTTTGAGGCCAGCCTGGTCTACAGCACAAGTTCCAGAATAATCAAGCTTAGGCAGCGAAGGAAACCATTGAAAACTGAAAGCTGGTAAATATGTAATTGAAAGATCTCCGAGTTTAAAGCAAGCCTGGTCTACACAGCAAGTTCCAGAACAGCCATGCTTAGGCAGTAAAGGAAATTGTGGAAAACAGAAAGCTGGTGAAGATGTAATTGAACAAGGAGGCCATGTTCCAGCCCCAGCAAGCAGCAGAACGTGGCAGTTTGGTCACATGGTTCTGGCCTTAGAGTCAAGGTTAGAAGAATGGGGTTATGGAATCTTCCTGTGTAACTAATGAATACTGCTCAGGCCAGGCATGTATCAGGTGTGTCCCTGAATAGAGGCCTAGAGATGCCATTGTGTGAAGCTGTGAAGGGGAAGCCTGGATTGCCTTGGAGACCCCAAGATATTAGAGACGCCAGAGCCATGAGATACCTGCTGAGAAGAGCTGCTAACAGGGAGTGGCACCAGCCCAAGAGAGAAAAGTGTATTATAGTCAGCAGAGCTGAAAGGAGTTGAAGATCTGAAGAGCATTTTGACATCAGACATGTAGATGCAGAGTTTGAAATTTGTCCAGCCGGTTTTCAACATTGCTTTGGTCCAGTATTTCCTCACTATTCTCCATTCTCTATATTTTGGAATGATAATGATAATGTTATCCTGTGCCATTGTATGTTGGAAGTATGTGATCTGCTTTTTGATTTTGATTTTACAGGGTATTACAGTTAAGAGACTGAATGAATCTCAGAAGAGACTTTGAACTTTACACTTTTAAATAAGTTTGAAACTGTTATAAACTATGGGAACTTTTGAAGTTGGATTGAATGCATTTTTGCATTATGATATGACCACAAGCCTATGGGGTCCAGTGAATGTATGTGGTGGTTTAAAAGAAAATGGCCCCCATAGCAAGTGGCAGGAGGTGTGGCTTTGTTGGAGTAGGTATGGCCTTGTTAGAGGAAGTGTGTCACTGTGGAGGCAGGCTTTGAGGTCTCATATAAGCTCAAGCCACACCCAGTGAGACAATCCACTTCCTGTTGCCTGTGAGATCAAAATGTAAGAACTCTCAGCTCCAGCACAATGTCTGCCTGCATACCACTAATAAGTTTTAGGCCTCCTAAAGGCCTCTCCCAGGCCGGCCCACAGAGAGTAGAGGGGAAGAGACTGGAAGAACTACATGCCTGTTTGGGGGGATGCTGCTTATATACCCTGTGGGAGTGGTATTGAGCCTCACTGGGTGAGGAGCTGTGTTTGGTGGGCTTTGAAGGGGAGGGTTTAGTGAAAGAGATAGGGGAGAGGAGTTCAGGTGGATCTTCCACCAGACTCCTTCCAAACATTCCAGACTCTTTGGGTATAGGGATGCCAGGGTGCCAGGGGTTGAGGTAGTGCTCCCATCCAAACAACCACCATGTCCCACCATGACCATAATGGACTAAACCTTTGAACTGTAAGCTACCCCCAATTAAATGTTTTCCTTATAAGAGTTGCCATAGATGTGGTATCTCTTCATAGCAATAGAAACCTTATCTAATACAACCCCAAAGGGGTTGTGGCCCACAGGTTGAGAATCTCTGTTTAAAAAGCTTCAGTGCTTATTTCAGTAAGCTTACCTTAGTCCTGAACATAATTCCAGTCTCTGAGAATTATTTTTCTATGCTCCTGAAGTTCCATTCATCTCTGAAATTGGATCTTTATTATTTTCCATCATTTTTGTCCACCCTGGTATATTGTTTGAGAATCATATCATCCTGCAGAGATAGAGCTTAGTATCTTGTGACAATTGTTCCCAAATTCTTTGATTTTCCTTCCCTCAAGAAGAATAGCTTGCCAGGTGGTGGTGGTACACACTTTTAATCCCAGCACTCAGGAGGCAGAGGCAAAGGCAGGAGGATCTCTGTGATTTTGAGGCCAGCCTGGTCTATGGATTGAGTTCTAGGACAGCCAGGGCTACAGAGAGAAATCCTATCTCAAAAAACAGAAGAAGAAGAAGAAGAAGAAGAAGAAGAAGAAGAAGAAGAAGAAGAAGAAGAAGAAGAAGAAGAAGAGGAGGAGGAGGAGGAGGAGGAGGAGGAGGAGGAGGAGGAGGAGGAGGAGGAGGAGGAGGAGGAGGAGGAGGAGGAGGAGGAGGGGGAGGAGGAACAACAACAACAAGGGGAAGGGGAAGGAGAAGAAGAAAAGAAGGAGGAGGAGGAGAAGAAGAAGAGGAAGAAGAAGAAGAAGAAGAAGAAGAAGAAGAAGAAGAAGAAGAAGAAGAAGAAGAAGAAGAAGAAGAAGGGCTTATTTCCATTTCTTTGAATTGGTCCAAGATAATGATTGGCTTATAGGCAACAGAATGAGGCAGATGGGATGCTTTGTGGCTTCCTAAGCTAGTCAGAAGAACCAATGAAGATTCTATCTTGCTCCCTGTGATGTGAACTTAAAAAAAATTATTGACTGGAATAATTGTAAATATTGATGGAATACTGCTCTGGTAAGTTTTTGAAAACTTGACACATGCTAAGAGCATCTTGGAATATATTGTATACTGAACATTGTGTATATTGTATAATTGTGTATAATCAACTGAGAAAATGCCTCTATCAGATTGGCCTGATAGGCAAGTCTGTATAAAATTATTTTTTATTAATGATTGATGTGTGAGGGCCCAGCCCACTATGGGCAGTATCACCCCTGGGCAGAATGAGTGAGCATGAAGAGCAAGCCAATAAGCAACATTCTTCTTTGGTCTCTGCTTCAGTTCTTGTCTCCAGGTTTCTGCTCTGATTGAGTTTCTTCCCCTGAGGATGGACTGTGATATGGAAGTACAGACCAAATAAATTCTTTCCTCTTCAAGTTGCTTTTAGTCATGGTGTTTGATCACAACAATAGAGAAAATTAGGACAGAAATAGTGTGACATTTTAACATATGTATACAATATATAGTGATCATTGGCATAGCCACTACTTCAAACGTGTATACATTTCAAAATACCTAGTAGAGAAAACTTTGAAGGGATACTAACTTTTGAGGTCCTGACTCAGCATACACAAAGTCTGAGTATATTGAGGCCACCATGCTGTGAGGCAGGTCAGGTCACATAGAGGATAACTGATCAACATGTCCAGCTGACAGTATACTCAGCTAACAGCCATATCCATAAATAATGACTTCTCCTTAAGATTCCATTCCCCAGTCATTGAATCACCAGAGCCATCAAATCTTCCTAGCTGACGATGCACACATTGTGGAATAGAAGTTAATGACTCCCACTGTGCTCCATCTGAATTCCTGATCCGAAAAATTCATGGGAACAGTAAATGGTTATTGGAAGCTACTAAGCTTGGGGCTAATTTGTTTCTAAGCAATAGTAAGCAGAATGCACAGACTACAAATCTGACTGTGCTAAATGCTCAAAACCATCTGTGCACACTTACAGAGTATGCTCTCAGGCATTCTCTGGCTCTGCAGGAACCTGGAAATGGCTCAAAGAAATTCTCCCATATGGAGATTTGACAAGGAGAATTTTCCAGATTCCAAGTATCATTTTTAGAATCAACTGTGGTTTGCTTCAAGATGCAAGTATGTGATGAATAGAATCCAAAAGTGAAGACAGGTCTAGGAAAGTGGGAAGTTAGTCACTCAACACACTTTCTGAGCCTAAATACTGTGTGAATGTTTTTCAATTTCATCCAGTTGGCATCAGGTTTTTGTTTGGTTTTGCGTTGAACAAACACAAGAGACAAGTCCACCCAGTTATACGAGTCACGAAGCATATCAAGTCATCTTAGGTAAATATCTTAGCTAAGAACTTTTTTTTTCTAAATAAGATAATCTCTTTTAGATAATGTTTCTAGATACTCTCAAAAGAGCAGTACATACACATTGGTGTTTGAGAAACCCAAATTAAAGAAGTTTGTTTATTTTGTGACAGCTAATATAATTTATATTGTTAACAAGCAGAAGGAGTAAGGACTTCTACTTTAGGTTTTAATTAGAAGAGCTCAACATCAGGAAAGCGTGAGAAAAAAACCTACCTCTCTACAGGTCAGACTGTGCCCAGTAATAAGGAAGGCCTCTGGAAAGTTGAAAGCCAAACTTTCCTAGCGTTCAATATGCCTAGAATTCTAAAGGCTGAGATAATGGAAATGTGCACCTTATTACCCATGTCATCCCAGCCACTGTAATCAGATATTTAGAAAAACTGTTAGAGACCACTTTCCAAAAATATCCCTCAAGGTTTCCACTTAGCCTCTGAAGGGCTTTGTGGAACAGGTGGCTCCACACTCCAGACAAGCCATTCTCCTAACCTGATCCTGTTTTAACCATACAACCCCTGTATTATAAATAGCGTCTCTTTCTATTTGGTGACATTGGAAATCTTCTCACGAACAGTATGGCAACATGAAATCTAATACTGTGTGATAATTAAAAATAAAGTTTAAAATGATATGGAAAGACAAGATGAGAGGAGAGAAAGCTCAGTGGCAGTCTCTGTCACTTCAGTCAGTGAAGAGCACTTTCCTCTTTGTCAGAAAGCTAAGAAATAGGGAAGAAACTGTTACTGTCAGATAGAAAATCAAAGACAAGAGAAAGAAGTAACTGCCTATGATTGTGTAATCAGGAAGGGACAGGGCCAAATTTGAAAGGCAGAAACCGTTCATTATAAGTCAGTACTGCTTATCTGGATGGAACTTAATAAAGATGAGGCCCAAAACAGTAAAAGAAAACTGAACACGTGAGACTTTGGCTACTACCTAGCACGCCCAAGGAAAAACAGATGAATTAGATGGATCAAGAGCCACTGGCTCTTCCTTTTCTCTTCCATCCACCTGCCATTTGTCCTTGTTAACTCAGTCATCTCCTACCTTTCTATTCAGCCTTCACAAAGTTCATTCACTTTTATCTCAAACACTCATTCCATTCCATACGCTAGTTAAGAGAATTTCAGAAGGTAATGCATTTCCACAAGGGAACTATGTAAATTACAATGTGCCATCTAGATGTGAGGTATTAATACTTTAATGCTAATTTGGACTCACGTCCTGTTCTATCATCCTGCCTAGAATGGAACAGAGTAGATGCAATATGCTTAGGAACAGAATAGATGCACTATGCTTGGGAAAAAATCCTTAAATTGTTGCAAAATGTGTCTGGAATAACATTTGTTATTATAACCACTTAATTGCAGAGTTTAGTTATATTGAATATATTCATATTATTGTGCAACCATCACCATCATCCATCTCTAGAACTTTTTGATCATGGAAAAAAAAAACAGAAATTCTGCACCCATTAAACTGACTTCCTATTCTCCTGCCCTATAATCTCTGTCAACCACAATTCTATACTTTTCTCTATGAATTCAACTACTCTAGGCACCTCTTATGGGTGTTGTGCCCTGGGTGCGAGACCCCCAAAGAGACCACCAGAGATATGAACTCACTGAAATGCAAAAGCAAGGTTTATTGAAGCAGTTCAAGCCATGGCAGGGACCTCGGTCGAGCACCCCGACACAGTGGAGGTTAGAGGAGGTGCCCGCCCCTCTGCAAGCTTAGTTTTTAAAGGCAAAAACCACAAGGTTACATCATTTAGGGGTGCTAGTACGGGTACAATTCTGATTGGCTCAAGTTTCAGCGGCTTTTCAGAATTTATGTGTTATCTTACTTTGTAGTTTTAACCAAACTTTGTTTGTCAAACTTTATAGACTATCTCTAGCATTGGGACATTCTATGGTTAATCAATTGCTACCAGATAGTCCTTCAAACATCCTGACTTTGTCCTGGGACCTATGTCAGCAGCTCTGGGAATTTTGAAACCCAGGCCTGTTTCAAGCTGGAGTGAGGGGCTTGCTTGAAATGGGGGTGCTTTGGTTCTTTACTGGGTAAGATCATACAGTGTTGATCTTTTCATGATCAGCCTATTTAATTCCAGATAGTGTCCTTATCATGCATCCATGTTGTAGCAAATATAAGAATTTCCTCCCCCTTTAAGGCAACTAAAGTGCCATTATATGGATATAACACATATTATACATATGAACAAATGTTCACTTATCCTTAGACTTTTAAAAATCAGTGCCACCAGCAGCCCATCCAATAAGCAATGGTCTCCACCCTTTCTGTTCTGCTTCTTATTCTGTACTGTTATCTGGGTATCACAAGAAAACCTTTACCTCTGCCCTTTGACCTATGCTCTCCTTCTTGCCTTAGGCATGGCTTCACTCTTCTATCCTATCTTAGCCTTCCACACGTCCCTGTTCCCTATCAATCACCACAACTCGGGAGCCCTTTGTTTTAGACATTGGGCTCTCATTCTAGGTTTCTGGAGGAACCTGTCATCATTTTTATTTATACTGGGAACTGAACCATATTCTCTACCAACCCTCCAGATACTGGTTCCTAAGCCCACAGGCCCAATTTACAGCCTTAAGTCTGAATTCCCTTGGTATGGCTCCCTGCTGCCACCTGCTGGCAACAGACACCAATGAAACTGTTTCCTACTCAAAAGAAATTCTTCCCATTCTAATGCCACTGACCTCAGTGGCATATTATCCATTATGGAATATGACATTCAACTACATAATTAAATTTTTCCTTACAATATTTTAACCACCCTGTTTTTAAAATAAATAACTTTTAGAAAACTTTGTGTGAATCATAGAGATTCTCAATCACACTTCTGAAACATTAAGAAAAAAATCTACTCTCTGTACTTGAACACTACAATTTGCAAAATAAGTATATATATATATATGTATGTATATACATATATATATCTTCTCATTTGCTTTCTGATATCAGTTATGTTACAGTCAAGATGAATTGAATAATTTTACTAGTTTGCTTGCTTTTGCAGTGATAAAGACCTTGACCAATGGAGAGAATAGTGTTTTATTGGCTTACAGGTCCCAATCACAGTCCATCCTCAGGGGAAACCAAGGCAGAATCTCAAGCAAGGTAGGCACCTGGAAGAAGGAACTGAAGCAGAAACCATGGAGAAGTACTACTTACTAACATGCTTCCCATGGCTTTCTCAACCTGCCTTCTTATACCACCTACAATCACACATCCATGGGTGACACAGTGGGATGATCTCTGTGAGTCTGAGGCCAACTTGATCTACATAGCAAATTCCAGGCCATCCAGGACTACATAGTGAATGAAATTTTATTTTTTTAAAAAAATAAATTTGAGGGCTTATAGATATTATGGCTTGAATTTGGAATGTCCCCTATAAACCATTTATTAAATGCATGATCAACAATCTGTGATGCTCTTGGGACATAGTAGAACCTTTAAGGAATGTGGCTTTCTCAGAGGAAGTTAAGTCATTGTGGGTGTGCCTATGAAAAAGAGTGTAGCCCATTCTTGTGCCCCTCTTTTGCTTGCCAGTTACCATTTACCATGCACTCCCATCAGCATTTACTGTATACCACAGGCCTAAAGCAACAGGCCAAAGTGACCATGGACTAAACAAACCCTTTCTCCTTTTCAATCCACTTATTCCATGTATTTGTCACAACATCAGCAAACTAGCAAAATGAATTAAATGAATTTGTGAATTGACAAAATTAAAAATCAAATCAAAACAACAGCAAAAACAGAAGCAACAAGCCTGGGTATTGGGAAGTAAAGGAATAAACTCTGGTATTGGTAATTCATCTTTATATATTATTACATGTTTCCTTTATCTTTCCCTTGGGGTTATCCTTTGTCTTTCCACTTCACTTTAAATATATTCTTTCCATCTCATGTCCCTGACAGACATCCATCTGAGGTCAGTGGCATTAGAAATACTTTTTTTTTGAGTTGGTTATATTGGTCTATTTTCTCATGATTATGACAAAGTACACGACAGAAGCAACTTAATAGAAGAATTTACTTTTGACTCACAATTTAAGGAGGGATACATCATGGTGAGGTGAGACAGTAGGAGCATGAGACAGCTTGTCAGAGAAATAGGAATGCTAGTACTAAGCTTGCTGTCTCTTTTTTTTTCTCTCTTTTAATTTAGTTTTCCGTCCTAGCTCATTTGGGTTATTTCCCCCACATTCAACATGGGTCTTTCCCCTCAGTTAAACCTCTATGGAAACATCCCTAAAGAAACATAAAGAGATGTGTCTCCTAGGTGATCCAAATTCAGTCAATTTGGCAATGAAGACCAACCATCACAAATGTAAAAGTTGAGAGAGATGAATGTGAAAGTTGGTGATATAATTCAGATAATGTTCTAGGAGTTCAGCCTTAGTAAAGACAGTGAGTAGCTTTCCTATAGTTAGGGGGGTAAGGGATGTGAGAAATCCAGGAGAAGTCTGATTATAGCCAGTGATTTCAGAATTCATTTTGCTAGGAAGGGTCTATAGAGCAGTTTGTAGTAAAAGGCATTCTTCTAGGGACCTGTGTAAGAGCTTTGTGTGCCTGATGATTTATATAAAACCTAGCAAATGTTGATCTCCATTCAAAAACAAGGGCCAACTGATGGAAAGTATAAGGTGCTTTGATTCCTTCATTGGTTACCACATTATGTCACAATTACTGAGTGGCACAGCACTTTCCTAGCACATATGAGGTCCTGGGTTCCATCCCAACACCACAAAAATGTCAGCATACATTTGATACTTTCAGGTGGAAAGACCAGGCAAATCAACCCATGTAATGTCAGGTGAATATCTTTGTTGTTCTTTTTTTTTTCTTTTGAAAGGGGGTCTCTGTATCTGTATGTAGTCCTGGCTGTCCTGAATCTCACTATGTAGACCAGGCTGGCCTTGAACTCAGAGTTTTTTCTGACTCTGCCTCCAGAGTGCTAGGGTTAAAGGCATGTGCCATCATGCCAGGCCATATTTATTTTTCTTAAAGAACTCTGGTGATGAAATTGCTAAATAATTCTCATTAATATATGTCAATACTCTTAGAAGAGAAACAAATGCCAGTAGACTGAGTCAGTGTAAAGCATCTCCAAAAATTCCATCAGATCTTAATAAAATAAACCAATTCTTAATGAAATTCAATATCACAAAGCATTTTAATCCTTAATCATTACCTTAGTAGTAATTTTTAAATTATATTTATCAATGTATTTATTTATTTATTTATTTATTTACTTACTTACTTACTTACTGTGTATGTGTACATGTGTGTGCCTATGTCACCATGCACATGTGGAGGTTGGAGAACAACTTACAAGAATTGGTCCTCACCTTCTTCCAGATGGGTCCTGGGAATAAAACTTGTCAGTCTTGGTAGCAGGCACCTTTATTCACTCATCCATCTCATGGGTACCTTACTAGTGGTTTTGAGTACTTATTAGATACTCTGCTGTACCACACATTGTTTCTTTTAATCCTCACAACAATCCCATGAAGTCTGTAGCACATCAACATATCCTTGCTTTACATAGGAGGAAAGTAAAGCTCAGAAATATTAATTTACCTGTGGTCACAGGTTCTTGGGACTCACCTCAGCAACCTGATTCATACAACAAAATGAAATTTCTACATGTTCACCCCACTTTTCAGTAAGTACTGTAACTATATGATGACACTTTTGGCCACCCACCTAGTATCAATTCTTTCTTCTTTTCTACATTTATGCATATATGTAGTGTGTGTGTGTGTGTGCACTCCCATCCTTGTGTGGGCAGTAGAGGATAACATGTGGGAGTTGGTTCTCTCCTTTTATCACGTGGGGTCCAGGGCTCTAACTCGGGTTAGCAGGCATTTTTACCTGCTGAGGTAACCACCACCCTTTGTCCTGTTTTCTGAAGAGCTGCCCCAGCCAGCGGGGTGTCAACGGGGGCGACCCACCTGTGGGAGAGAATGAAAGGGATGGGAGACACGAAAGGAAGACAGCAAGACAGGGTTCTGATCAAGCTGCAAATTTTATTCTCCTCAGCAAGGCTTATATCCTTCACCTCTCTGTCTTGTTCTCATTATTCTGTCTTTCTTTCACACACACACACACACACACACACACACACACACACACACACACATTGTCAAAATGAGATTGCACCTTACACCAACTATCCCTAGTGTTGCTAAATTCCTTCACTTAGGGAGATGTAAATAATGTCTAGCCTCTCCTCCAAATGTCACAATGACAAACCAAACCAAGGTATGATACCACCACCAAAGTTCACTCTAGGGAACCAGTGAATTTATTGGGATTACTTGCAGAGCAATGGGTGAGGGGGTTGGGAAAGGAGCATGGGTGTCCTTAA
This sequence comes from Peromyscus eremicus, assembly GCF_949786415.1. Taxonomy (NCBI): domain Eukaryota; kingdom Metazoa; phylum Chordata; class Mammalia; order Rodentia; family Cricetidae; genus Peromyscus; species Peromyscus eremicus. Next base: position 1,841,145 of record NC_081439.1, on the reverse strand, counting down.
AGCAGCCACACTGGAAGGTCTGAGTCCAGCATGGATGATGATTCATCCATGCCTTGTATATGGATTCCCTTCCCTTCCCCTCATTTTTCTCCATCTATATCCTCTAGTTCTTCCCAGATCTCCCATATGATATACAATTAGGGAAGAATTGTATATAACTGCAGGGAGGGGTGAGTGGTTACTCAGGTGAGGGTCCCACGTTTCTCCCGAGCCCCTCCTTCCAAGAGGGAACATTAACAATCAACAAGCCCAGCTGTGATTATCTTTGGTGAGCAGGCCCAGCCAAACTCCTGAATATGGTGGCAGTTTGGCTCAGAGAATAGTCCTACACAACACCAAGAAAACAAAACAACTATACCTAATTGCATTCATTCCTGCTGCAAATTTTATAGCACTTGCAAATAAAGAAAAATGCAACCTGGGACAAGACCAAAGTCATGTGTGGGTTTCTTCTCCTTACCTATGACAATTCCAATCCTGCCTTGGCTCAGGATAATGTGTTTCTGAGGTACACTAGCTGTATAAAGCCTTAACTGTCTATTCGAAATATTTTATCTTTTTCTTTGGTACTATCCATTTGTACCAATATGCTGTATTAAAAATTCCTCTCAAGTAGTAATCCAAAGAATGATCTGGGCAGTCCACCAAACAGCTGAGGTTGGAGGGAATATATCACTGATATTGTTTAACACCACTAATGCAGGATGGAGTAAAAATCAGGCTGATTTAGTCAGTGTTACATTTTTATGGCTTTTTGGATGCAAGGTCTTGCTATGCAGCCCAAGCTATTCTCAACCTTAAAGTAATCTCCTGAGTTCTGGATTTATAGATGTGCAACACCAAGCACTGCTCATCATCCACTTAAAATTTTTATTATTATTAGTGTATGCGTAGGCATTTGTGTGCCATGGTGCACATGTAGAGATTACAGGACAACTTTCAAGAGTCAGTTCTCTTTTTTCACTGTGGAATTCTAAAGATTGAGTTCAAATCAACTGTAGATGAATTTCTAAATGGTCTTATTAAATAAAAAACATGGAGCCAAATATAGGGGTGAAAGCCTTAGATCAGGGAAATAGGGAAAGCCACCAGCCAACCTTACCTCACCAACTCTGCAGCTTTCAAATGCACGTTACTTCAGGTCTACCCATGCCTTTATTGCCTTGCTGTTCTGCCCTCTCATTGGCTATCTTAGCCCAGCTACCTCACTTCCTCTTCCTACATAGCTCTGTGTAGCATGAATCTTAAAAGGTCTTGTTAATAAAAACAAACCTGGAGACAGGTAGTGGGGTGAATTCTGAAAGATCAGAAAAGCAGAACAAGCTACAGCCAACCTCACCTAGACAACTCCTCATCAGATCCTGTTTCCTCAAACTGGAAAGCCTCTGAGTCCTCATCCGAGTGGATCTCAGCTGAGCTGCTGCTAAAAGCCTAAAAGCTTAACAAACTTAGTTCCTGGTCCTCATGCCTTATATACCTTTCTGCTTCCTGCCATTACTTCCTGAGATTAAAGGTGTGTGTCGCCATGCCTGGCAGTTTCCAGTGTGTCCTTGAACTCACAGAGATCTGGATGGATCTCTGCCTCTCAAGAGATAGGAGTAAAGGCATGTGCTACCACTGCCTACCCTCTATGTTTAATATAGTGGCTGTTTTGTTCTCTGATCCCAGATAAGTTTATTAGGATGCACAATATATTGGGGGACACAATATCACCACAGCTCTGTCACTTTCTGTCTGTCTGTACAGACCTCCAGGCCTCTATGGTTGGTACTGGGATTAAAGGTGTGTGCCACCACGCCTGGCTCTGTTCTCTAGTGTGGCCTTGAACACACAGAGATCCTGCCTGCTAAGGTAAGGGATTAAGGGCATGTGCTACCTGACTTCTTGTTTACTTAAAATGGCTGGCCTTCCCCCTCCCATCTCCAGGCAAACTTTATTTATTAACATACAAATAAAATATCACCACAATCAACAGGCTTGTAAAGCAAGTGCTTTTACCCAATGAGCCATCTCCCCAGACATGCCATGGCTTTGAATGCTCTAGAAAATGAACACTCTTGTTGCTTGTAGCTAGGGTGAGTCATTCTCATTGTCCCTTTCCATGATTGGAACCCACCAACTCCACCTTTCCCCCAGAGGCTTAACAATTGTACATCACTGTGTCTTTCTGGGCTTTCTCTTCTTATATATTGGTCTGCCTATTCACGTGCAAACTCCATTCATAAAGCTTTATGGTTTAATGTTTTATTCTGACTCCCTATCTTTGCTTTTGTATCGAGGTTGTTCTCATATGCATTTTGGGATCTGTTTGTTTAGTTGTGGCTTCTGGCTTCAATTATAATTTTATTCACCTTTAAATTTGAAGGTTTCAAGCTCTTTTTGAATAGGATGTCAGGTAGCCCAGACTTGCTTCAAACCTGCATGATCTTCCTACTTCTACCTCCCTCCCAAGTGCTGAGATTATAAGCATGAAGCACCAAATACATCCTAAACATCCATGAACACCACCTCCATACTAAAGCTTTTAATTCTTTAGTATTACAAAATCTTTTATCTATCAAGGTTGTAGGAAATTTCTCATTCTATATTAGAATTTTGTCTTTTTAAAAAGATTTGATTTCATTTTTAAGTATGTGTATATGTATGTCTGTGTGTGGGTATGTACATATGAGTGACAATGCTTGTGGAAGCCAGAAGAGGGAGTTGGATCACATGGAGCTGGAGTTACAGGCCATTGCGGGTTGTGAGCATCCCAGTATGGGTGCTGGGAACCAAACGTCAGTCCTGCAAGAACAGTAAGTGCTCTTAACTGCTGATCCATTGTTGGAGTACCCCACACTTAAGGTTGCAGTCCACCATGTCCAGACAGATCTTTAAGGTCCAGACAGTAAAAGACTCCCTTTCCAGCAGGGCTCCCTCCCTAGCTGGATAGTGTCTGTAAGGCTCAGAAGCCTGACCTTATCTGGAAGCTGTCCATAAGCCTGGATGGATGCCTGACCTATCTCAAGCATGACCTTTGGACACATATTCCTGCAGATGCTCTCGCCCTCAGGCCCATAGGATAATTAGGTTTTGTGCTCCTAGCTGCACAGTAGGACCATGCTGCCAAACACAAATTAGGTGATGCCCTAGCTGCTGTTCCCATGCTATATATTTCCCTCACTCTGGAATAAAGATGAGCTGTTAACTCTGAAGCAGATTCCGGAAATCTGTCCTACTCACAGTCTTCTGAACCCTGTTTGCTGCTTCTGCTCCCTCTCTACTTTTGGATCTGTGACCAATGATCCCAGAGGAAGAAGGAGACTCACAAGCTATCTCTCCAGCCTCTTGATTTTAACATTATTTTAAATTATGGTTTGACTGGATGAGTGCTATGGTTTGAACAATGGCATCCTTTCCAAAATTAATTTTCAAAACTTAATCCCCAAAGAAGCAGTATTAAGAGGGCATGGTTAAGTCAACAAAGCCCTGCCCTAGGTGAGACCAGCATTGTGATAGAAGGCCCCCAGGTTGAGGAAAGGATCTTGCCCTTCTACCTTCTGCCATATGAGGACACAGCAATAAGACTATATCTTCAAAGAAGACAGCAGCCTTACCAGATAAGCGCTGATGCCTGTGACTTGATCTTGGAATTCAGTCTCGAGAATTCTACAAAAAAATTTTCTATTCTTTATGAATTACTCAGTCTCTTGTATTTTGTCTTAAAAATACTACAAATGGACAGTGACAGTAATAAACTCAGGTGGCACAAAATTCAAAAGGAACAAAAAGGATTACAATGAGAAGCCTCTTTCCTATCCCAGCCCCCAGACACCCAAGTCTCCTTCCATTATGAGCAACTTACATTGCTAGCTTTGGCCAGAGATAGTTATGCATATAGTACATACATGGATTCTTTCCTTTCCCTCCACCCCCCCCCCCTTTTTTTGAGACATGGTGTCCTGGCTAGTATTATGTCAACTTGACACAAGCTAAAGTCATCTGAGAGTAAGGAACCTCAATTTAAAAAATGCCTCCATAGCCGGGCGGTGGTGGTACACGCCTTTAATCCCAGCACTCGGGAGGCAGAGCCAGGCGGATCTCTGTGAGTTCGAGGCCAGCCTGGGCTACCAAGTGAGTTCCAGGAAAGGCACAAAGCTACACAGAGAAACCCTGTCTCGAAAAACCAAAAAAAAAAAAAAAAATGCCTCCATAAGATTGGGTTCTAGGTGAAAGGACCAAGCAGACACCATAACAGGCTGCTCAGTCTTCTCTCAGAGATCAGGCCTCAATTTCAGTTTCCTGAGACTTAAGCAAGCAGTTTCTGGGAGGGCTATGACATAGTACTTGTAGTAGCTTCCTTTCTGCACGTACTCTGACTGCTCAAGGTTCAGCCAGTTGTTTACTGTGTGGGACCCTTCACCAACTTAGAGCTACGTGCATGGGTCATTGTGAATGTGCTCTGGGCCACTGAGTCAGCCCCCACAGTCAGTACGTGCAAGGCCAGCCAGCCCCCATGGCAGCTCAAGAACAAAGCCTGGGACTTGTCCAGGCCTGCCCCCAAAATGATAACTGTAACCCTCAACCAGTAAATTCAAAGGTTACATACTCTCACCCAATCATATGACACCAAGGCTTGTACCACTCTGTTTGCAGTTTTTTTCTTTAAAAACCCCTCACCCTGAGAATTCAGGGTCGTCCTCCTTCACCTGACTAGCCAGTGTGTTGGACGCAGACCAAGCCTGGACTTGTAATAAACCCCTGTGTGTTTTGCATCAGATATTGGCTCTGTGGTGGTCTTGCTTGGGGGGTCTCAATGCACGGCCACAACATAGGCAAGCCTGTAGGACACTTTTTTTCTTAATTAGTGATCACTGTGGGAGGGCCCAGGCCATTGTGGGTGGTGCCATCCCTGGGCTGACGGTCCTGGGTTCTATAAGAAAGCAGGCTGAGCAAGCCATAGAGAACAAGCCAGTAAGCAGCACCCCCCCCCCATGGCCTCTGTATCAGCTCCTGCTTCCAGGTTCCTGCTCTGCTTGAGTTCTTGTCCTGACTTCCTTTGATGAACAGTTCTGTGGAAGTGTAAGCCAAATAAATCCTTTCCTCCTCAAGTTGTTTGGTTATGGTGTTTAATCACAGTCATAGAAACATTAACTAAGACACAGGGTCTCACTATATCCCTGGCTTTACTGGAACTGACTGGGTAGATCAGGCTGGCCTTGAAGTAATAGAAATCCACCTGTATCTGCCTCTTGAGTGCTGGGATCAAAGGCATTCACCACCACACCTGGCTCCCTTTCCCCTTACATGCTGTTCTGCACAACACATTACACCAAACAATACAAATGGTTAGTGAAAAACTTGCACCCAACATTCAGCTTCATATTTAATTGAAAAAAATGTCCTGAAGAGAACCATGTGGTTCATTTGGATCAGTTAAAGGTACATTAGTATTGCATGTTCTATAAATCAATATATATGAATTCTAAATATTGCAAGTATGTGCAAAGTACATTAATACTCAGTTGGGATTGGAGATAGAAACCAAAGGGATCTGAAGCAAGTCAAAAGTCATTGAATTTGTAACCTGGCAAGATGGCTTAGTGGGTAAAAGTGCTTGCCATAGTTTGATGACCTGAGTTTGGTCCCTGGTTCTCATGGTGGAAGGAACTCTGAAAAGTTGTCCCCTGACCTGCACACATGGGCCAGGGCACTTGCACACCTGTACTCGTATATGCACAATTAAAAACTAAAATGTAATAACTTTTAAAAAGTCATTGATTTGTAAACTTGAAATAGTTGTCATGCATTGTGTATTGGTGGCCTTATAGAGAGCCTGCCCCAAGGTCACCTTCAGGGTAATTCGAGAAAATCCACGAATGCAGCAAGAGCTTAGGAAAAATTCATATATATATCTGAGGGCTAGACTTTTTCTTTTTTTTTTTTAATTTTTTTTTAATTTTTATTTTGCAATACAATTCAGTTCTACATATCAGCCACAGATTCCCTTGTTCTCCCCCCTCCCCTCCCTCCCCTTCCCCCCAGCCCGCCCCCCATTCCAATCTCCTCCAGGGCAAAGCCTTCCCCACAGACTGAGATCAACCTGGTGGACTCAGTCCAGGTAGGTCCAGTCCCCTCCTCCCATGCCGAGCCAAGGGACCCTGCATAGGCCCCAGGTTTCAAACAGCCGACTCATGCAGTGAGCACAGGACCCGGTGCCACTGCCTGGATGCCTCCCAAACAGATCAGGCCAATCAACTGTCTCACCCACTCAGAGGGCCTGATCCAGTTGGTGACCCCTCAGCCATTGGTTCATATTTCATGTGTTTCCGTTTGTTTGGCTATTTGTCTCTGTGCTTTATCCGACCTTGGTCTCAACAATTCTCGCTCATATAAACCCTCCTCATTCTCGTTAATTGGACTCCCAGAGATCCACCTGGGGCCTAGTCATGGATCTCTGCATCCAGATCCCTCAGTAGTTGGATGAGGTTTCTAGCACAACAATTAGGGTGTTTGGCCATCCCATCACCAGAGTAGGTCAGTTCGGACTGTCTCTCGACCATTGCCAGCAGTCTGTTGTGGGGGTATATTTGTGGATTTCTGTGGGCCTCTCTAGCACTTTGTTTCTTCCTATTCTCATGTGGTCTTCATTTACCATGGTCTCCTATTCCTTGTTCTCCCTCTCTGTTGTTGATCCAGCTGGGATCTCCCACTCACCCAAGCTCTCTTTCCCTCGACCCTCGCCCTTCACTACCCCCACTCATGTCCAGGCTGTTCATGTAGATCTCATTCCATTTCTCTGTCATTGGGCGATCCCTGTGTCTTTCTTGGGGTCCTGTTTTCCAGGTAGCCTGCCTGGTGATGTGAGTAGCAGTCCAGTCATCCTTGTTCCACATCTAGTATCCTGTTATGAGTGAGTACATACCATGTTTGTCTTTCTGAGTCTGGGATACCTCACTCAGGATGATTTTTTCTAGATCCATCCATTTGTCTGCAAACCTCATGATGTCATTGTTTTTCTCTGCTGAGTAGTATTCCATTGTGTATATGTACCACATTTTGTTTATCCATTCTTCAGTTGAAGGGCATCTAGGTTGTTTCCATGTTCTGGCTATTACAAACAATGCTGATATGAACATAGCTGAACAAGTGCTCTTGTGGTGTGATTGAGCATTCCTTGGGTATATGCCCAAGAGTGGTATAGCTGGATCTTGGGGGAGATGGATTCCCAATTTTCTAAGAAATCGCCATATTGATTTCCAAAGTGGTTGTACAAGCTTGCATTCCCACCAGCAGTGGAGGAGAGTTCCTCTAGCTCCACATCCTCTCCAGCATAAGGTGTCTTCAGTGTTTTTGATCTTAGCCATTCTGACAGGCGTAAGGTGGTATCTCAGAGTTGTTTTGATTTGCATTTCCCTGATGATTAGGGATGTTGAGCAATTCCTTAAATGTCTTTCAGCCATTTGAGTTTCCTCTGTTGAGAATTCTCTGTTTAGTTCTATAGCCCATTTCTTAATTGGACTGTTGGGCATTTTGATGTCTAATTTCTTGAGTTCCTTATATATTCTGGATATCAGTCCTCTGTCAGATGTGGGATTGGTGAAGATCTTTTCCCATTCTGTAGGCTGTCACTTTGCTTTGTTGACCGTATCCTTTGCCCTACAAAAGCTTCTCAGTTTCAAGAGGTCCCATTGATTGATTGTTTCTCTCAGTGTCTGTGCTACTGGTGTTCTATTTAGAAAGTGGTCTCCTATGCCAATGCGTTCAAGACTACTTCCTACTTTCTCTTCTAGCAGGTTCAGAGTAGCTGGATTTATGTTGAGGTCCTTGATCCACTTCGACTTAAGTTTTGTGCACGGTGATAGATATGGATCTATTTGCAGCCTTCTACATGTTGATATCCAGTTTTGCCAGCACCATTTGTTGAAGATGCTTTCTTTTTTCCATTGTGCACTTTTGGCTTCTTTGTCAAAAATTATATGTTCATAGGTGTGTGGATTAATGTCAGGGTCTTCAATTCGATTCCATTGGTCCACATGTCGGTTTTTATACCAGTACCAAGCTGTTTTTATTACTGTAGCTCTATAGTAGAGCTTGAAGTCAGGGATCGTGATGCCTCCAGAGGTTGTTTTATTGTACAGGATTCTTTTGGCTATCCTGGGTTTTTTGTTTTTCCATATGAAGTTGAGTATTATTCTTTCCAGGTCTGTGAAGAATTGTGTTGGTATTTTGATGAGGATTGCATTGAATCTGTAGATTGCTTTTGGTAAGATTGCCATTTTTACTATGTTAGTTCTGCCTATCCATGAGCATGGGAGATCTTTCCATTTTCTGACATCTTCTTCAATTTCTTTTTTCAGGGACTTAAAGTTCTTGTCATATAGGTCCTTCACTTGCTTGGTTAGTATTACCCCAAGGTATTTTATGTCATTTGTGACTATAGTAAAGGGTGATGTATCTCTGATTTCCTTCTCCGCTCTTTTGTCCATTGTATATAGGAGGGCTACTGATTTTTTGGAGTTGATCTTGTATCCTGCTATGTTGCTGAAGGTGTTTATAAGCTGTATCAGTTCCTTGGTGGAATCTTTGGGGTTGCTCAAGTATACTATCATGTCATCTGCAAATAGGGAAAGCTTGACTTCTTCCTTTCCAATTTGTATCCCCTTAATCTCCTTATGTTGTCTTATTGCTCTGGCTAGAACTTCAAGTACTATATTGAATAAGTATGGGGAGAGCGGACAGCCTTGCCTCGTTCCTGATTTTAGTGGAATTGCTTTGAGTTTCTCTCCATTTAATTTGATGTTGGCTGTTGGCTTGCTGTAAATTGCCTTTATTATGTTTAGGTATGTTCCCTGTATTCCTGATCGCTCCAAGACCTTTATCATGAAGGGGTGTTGGATTTTGTCAAATGCCTTTTCAGCATCTAGTGAGATGATCATGTGGTTTTTTTCTTTGAGTTTGTTTATATGGTGTATCACATTGACAGACTTTCGTATGTTGAACCATCCTTGCATCCCTGGAATGAATCCTACTTGATCATGGTGGATAATTGTTTTGATGTGGTCTTGGAGTCTGTTTGCCAGTATTTTATTGAGTATTTTTGCATCAATGTTCATGAGGGAGATCGGTCTGTAGTTCTCTTTCTTTGTTGTATCCCTGTTTGGTTTGGGAATCAGGGTAATTGTAGCCTCATAGAAGGAGTTTGGTAATGTTCCTTCTGTTTCTATTGTATGGAACAATTTAGAGAGTATTGGTATTAACTCTTCTTTGAAGATCTGGTAGAATTCTGCACTGAAACCATCTGGTCCTGGGCTTTTTTTGGTTGGGAGACTTTTAATGACTGTTTCTATTTCGTTAGGGGTTATTGGACTATTTAAATAGTTTATCTGGTCTTGATTTAATTTAGGTATGTGGTACCTATCCAGAAAATTATCCATTTCTTTTAGGTTTTCCAGTTTTGTGGAATAGAGGTTTTTGAAGTATGACCTGATGATTCTCTGGATTTCCTCAATGTCTGTTGTTATGTCCCCCTTTTCATTTCTGATTTTGTTGATTTGGATGCTCTCTCTGTGTCTTTTGGTTAGTTTGGATAAGGGCTTGTCTATCTTGTTGATTTTCTCAAAGAACCAACTCTTTGTTTCATTAATTTTTTGTATTGTTCTCTTTGTTTCTATTTTATTGATTTCAGCTCTCACTTTGATAATTTCCTGGCATCTATTTTTCCTGGGAGACTTTGCTTCTTCCTGTTCTAGAACTTTCAGGTGTGCTGTTAAGTCACTAGTGTGAGATTTCTCCAGCTTATTTATGTGGGCGTTTAGTGCTATGAATTTCCCTCTTAGTACTGCTTTCATAGTGTCCCATAGGTTTGGATATGTGGTGTCTTCATTTTCCTTGATCTCTAGGAAGTCTTTAATTTCTTTCTTTATTTCTTCCTTAACCCATTGGTGATTCAGGTGGGTATTGTTCAGTTTCCATGAGATTGTAGGTTTTCTGTAGTTTTTGTTGTTGTTGAAATCCAACTTTAGACCATGGTGGTCTGATAGAACACAGGAGGTTATTCCAATTGTTTTGTATCTGTTTAGATTTGTTTTGTGACCAAGTATGTGGTCGATTTTAGAGAAGGTTCCATGGGGTGCTGAGAAGAAGGTATATTCTTTTTTGTTAGGATGGAATGTTCTGTAGATGTCGATTAAGTCCATTTGAGTCATGACATCAATTAAGTCCTTTATTTCTCTGTTAAGTTTCGATTTGGGGGATCTGTCCAGTGGTGAAAGTGGGGTGTTGAGGTCTCCCACTATTAATGTGTGGGGTTTTATATGTGATTTAAGCTTTAGTAATGTTTCTTTTACATATGTGGGTGCCCTTGTGTTTGGGGCATAAATGTTCAGAATTGAGACTTCATCTTGGTGGATCTTTCCTGTGATGAGTATGTAATGCCCTTCTTGATCTCTTTTGATTGATTTTAGTTTGAAGTCTATTTTGCTGGATATCAGGATGGCTACACCCGCTTGTTTCTTAAGACCGTTTGATTGGAAAGTCTTTTCCCAGCCTTTTATTTGAATTTGAGATGTGTTTCTTGTATGCAGCAGAAAGATGGGTCCTGCTTTCGTATCCATTCTGTAAGCCTATGTCTTTTTATAGGTGAATTAAGTCCATTGATATTGAGGGATATTAATGTCCAGTGATTGTTCGTTCCTGTTATTTTTTGGTGGTGATGTGTGTGTACTTTTCTTCGTTGGGGTCTACTGCTGTGGCTTTATCTATTGCCTGTGTTTTCGAGGTTGTATCTGACTTCCTTAGGTTGGAATTTTCCTTCTAGTGCTTTCTGTAGGGCTGGGTTTGTGGATAAATATTGTTTAAATCTGGCTTTGTCATGGAATGTCTTGTTCACTCCATCTATGATGATTGAAAGTTTTGCTGGGTATATTAGTCTAGGCTGACATCCATGGTCTCTTAATGTCTGCATTACATCTGTCCAGGACCTTCTGGCTTTCAAAGTCTCCATTGAGAAATCGGGTGTTATTCTGATAGGTTTGCCTTTATATGTCACTTGGCCTTTTTCCTTTGCTGCTCTTAATATTCTTTCTTTATTCTGTACGTTTAATTGTTTAATTATTATGTGGCGAGGGGACTTTTTTTGGGGGTCTAGTCTGTTTGGTGTTCTATAGGCTTCCTGTATCTTCATAGGCATTTCCTTCTTTAAGTTGGGAAAGTTTTCTTCTATGATCTTGTTGAATATATTTTCTGTGCCCTTGAGTTGGTATTCTTCTCCTTCTTCTACCCCTATTATTCGTAGGTTTGGTCTTTTCATGGTGTCCCAAATTTCTTGGACATTTTGGTTCATGACTTTGTTGACTTTAGTGTTTTCTTTGACTGATGAATCTATTTCTTCTATTGTATCTTCAACGCTAGAGATCCTCTCTTCCATCTCTTGCATTCTGTTGATTATACTTGCATCTGAAGTTCCCAATCGTTTTCTCAGATTTTCTATTTCCAGCATTCCCTCTGTTTGTGTCTTCTTCATTTTTTCTATTTCCCTTTTCAGATCTTGGACTGTTTCCTTCATTTGTTTCATTGATTTTTCTTGATTTTCTTTCACTACTTTATTGTTTTCTTCCAGGACTTTATTGATTTCTTCTAATTTGTTTGCCCTTTCCTCTAGTTGTTTACAGCGTTCTTCACATTTTTTTGTCTTTTCCTCTACACGAGCCTCTAGCTTCTTCATGATGACATTCATAAGGCTATTTTCTTCTGCTTCTTCCAATTTCTGATGTTCAGGTCTAGGTGTTGGAGGAGGGCTAGGGCCTGGTGATGGTGTATTGCTATTCATTTTGTTGTATGTGTTTCTGCCTTGACGTCTGCCCATCTCCTTGTGGTTCGTTCTTGGCCTTATCCACAGACTTGGTTCAGACAGAGCTGACAGATTCAGGAAGTCTCTCTCTCTTGTCCAGATGGGAGCTCTCTTGTCCAAATTGGAAGTCCGGGGCAGGATGGGAGCTCTTGTTCAGAAGGGAAGTCCGGGGGAGGATGGGTGCTCTCTCTCTCTCTCTCTCTCTCTCTCTCTCTCTCTCTCTCTCTCTCTCTCTCTCTCTCTGTCTCCTCCAGGTGGGAAATCCAGGGCCAGATGGGAGCTCGGGGCCGGCCTCTAAGTCTCAGGAAGAGGCTTGGGGCTCAGGCGGATGGGCGTGGGGGCAGGGCGTGGAGACTGCAGGGTCTGCCAGGGGTCTTGGGGAAGGGATCCTTCCCGGTGGGGATAGAAGGGAACCTGCCCGGGGACCAGAACCTGGGGCCAAGTTGGGCAGGTCTTCCCCAGAGTGGCTGGTGCCCAGGGATGGGGTCCGGGGCAAGCTAGGGCACTCACCTGTGCTTCAGAAGGGAAGTCCGGGGCAAGATGGGAGCTGGGGGCAGGCCTCTAAGTCTCAGGAAGAGGCTTGGGGCTCAGGCGGATGGGCGTGGGGGCAGGGCGTGGAGACTGCAGGGTCTGCCAGGGGTCTTGGAGAAGGGGATCCTTCCCGGTGGGGCTAGAAGGGAACCTGCCCGGGAACCAGAACCTGGGGCCAAGTTGGGCAGGTCTTCCCCAGAGTGGCTGGTGCCCAGGGATGGGGTCCTGGGCAAGCTAGGGCACTCACCTGTGCTTCAGAAGGGAAGTCCTGGGCAAGATGGGAGCTGGGGGGCCGGCCTCTAAGTCTCAGGAAGAGGCTTGGGGCTCAGGCGGATGGGCGTGGGGGCAGGGCGTGGAGACTGCAGGGTCTGCCAAGGGTCTTGGAGAAGGGGATCCTTCCCGGTGGGCTAGAAGGGAACCTGCCGGGGAACCAGAGCCTGGGGCCAAGTTTGGCAGGTCTTCCCCAGAGTGGCTGGTGCCCAGGGATGGGGTCCGGGGCCTAGACTTTTTCTATCTGAGGGGTAAATAATAAGGGAACACACACACTTTCTGAGGATAACTTTCTATTTTACTTCAATGTAAGAAATCCTCTCTCTTAAAATCTCTCTCTGAAAATATCTGTCTCCACACAGTTACATACAGCTACATTTTACACACACACTTACACAGCCCCCTCTTCTCTCTAAAAATTTCTCTTTCTCTCCTGCCTAGCTATTTATGTTCTCTCCTCAGTTCCTTCTGCACACACACACACTCACACTCTAAAACACACACACTCACTCACTGCCTGGTTCTTTCCACAGTTCCTTCACACAGCTCTTTTTTCATGGCAGCAGCTCTTTCACTCAGCTCTACACAGCCATCTCTCTCCACACTGGCTGCTGCTGCCCCACAGCCAAACTCTGGACAAATATAAGTTATATTTTCAGAGCCTCACCCATTCTCAAAACACAAGCTAAGTCACATAGCTTCTCTTAGTAATGTCACATTGACCCATGCACGTAGCTCTAAGTTGGTGAGAGGTTCCAGACAGTAATCAATTGGCAGTCAGAGTACGTGGACCTTGAGCAGTCATAGTACGTGCAGAAAAAGAACTGTTTCAAGGAGCTATGTCTCAATGTAAACAGCCTGGCCTTGATTTAGCAATAAACAACACCTGGGAATTAGTCTTTGTGTATTTTCTGTAGGAGAAACTTAGTCTGTTTTGAATTTCTTCTGAAGTCCAAAATCAGCTCTCTGTGTAAAAGGCTGTTTTTGTGACTGAGAATTCTATGTCAGTCTGAGTAACATAAAATATCCTAGTATTATTTCTATACATCAAAATTATACAGCCTAAACAGAAATCATCTTCCAGAATATCCACAGCTAGATGTGTGCCCAATTAAGTGTAAAACACACCACTGAAGGGCTGTAAAAAGAACCCCACAGCTGTTCTTATTAGGAAGGCATAGCAGTGCCACCCGAGAAAGTTATGGACAGAAAATAACCAGTCATTTATAGTCAATAACCCCATGGCTTTGCCAAGTGGGGCCCCTCAACAGGGAATCATGCTTCTGGTGGGTCAACCTGTTAAACACTAATTGTCACTACTGTACATTCCCATGGCCCCCTGCAATTGTGCCTAAATTATACTTAAATAAAACTGCTTTTCAGAAATCTAGTGTTATTACAATCGATGCTCTAACAAATTACTTTTACACATGTGTCCAATCTTCACCTGTTTCCTGAGTATTTATAGCATTCAGTATTTGATTATTTCTTTTTTTTAAGAGGATGACAGTGATATAAAATACAAAAGGATACTCATTTGCTGATTTAGTTCCTTTTTTGTCTCTCTAATCCATCACAATCCCTACCATAGGGAAAGGACAGAAATTTAGTCTATCTCATGCACCACCAAAACAGGGTAGGCAGTAAAAAAAATTGGTTGAAGAAAAGTATAGAACAAAATGTAATTTTCAGGCTCCCCTTCTAGGTATTCAGATTCAGTATGTCTCTGATAGGTTCTAGAAATTTGTATATATTTTAAGATTTTTTTTTAAATCAGAGCAAGTGCCACATGTGTACAGGTGCCTGAGGGGTCCAAGAATGACCATTGGGTCCCTGAAATTGGAGTTACAGGCATCTGATATGGGTGCATATCCTCTGGAAGAACACTATATACTCTTAACCACTGAGCCATCTCTCTGACCCAGAAATCTGTGCTTTTAATAAGATCACCAACCAGTTTCAGAACAATAATCCAATTTAGGCCATCCAACCTCTCATTTAGGTAATGCCATCCCACTTCCTCCTTCCTATATGCCATATTCCTTCTTTTCAGGTTGGTTTTTTGAGTCTTTCTATATAGCCTAAACTGGCTTCCAAGTTACTAGTCCCTTCTCTCAGCTTCCAAAGTGCTAACAGGTGTGTGCAGCCACACATGGTTGCTTATGTGTCTTTTTCAATGATTTTTTTCAGTGCTCTAGTCAAGAAACATAGCCTGTTTCTCTCCTTTTAATCATGCTCAGTTTTGTAATTTGCTTTGACCAGTAGAATGATGGAAATAATGTGTCATTTCCATGGATTCTTGAGCCTTCCATTCATAGGCAGCCATTGTTGGATTATCTGGACCACAGCTTGTAAATCATTTTAATAAATCCCTTTCTATGCATACAGGGAGATTCATTCTATAAGTTCTGTTACTTGGGTTTCATGCCTGTGTCTTAAGAGGCCTGGCAACTTCCTTTTCTAATTTTAGAAATTATGCATAAGAAAATTATGATAATCAGCTAAAAACCTCCACCAACTAACTGCATAGCTGTATGACCAAGGTCATCTAAGCCCCTTTACCACTGTGGGGTTACCTCAATTGACACCACACAAAGAGGAGTCTAAGGGGACATGTATTAGTCAAGGTTCTCTAGAGTACAGAACTTCTAGAATTAATATATTTACCTCTTACAGGCTGTGGTCCAGCTAATCCAACTATGGCTGCCTATGAAGAAAAGGTCCAAGAATCCAGTAGTTGTTTAGTCTGTGAAGCTGGATGTTTCAGCTGATCTTCAATATATGCTGGAATCCTGAAGAAGTAGGCTCTAATGCCAGTGAAGGAATGGACTTGTTATTGAGGCTACAGCAAGCAGGCAAAAAGCAAAAGCTTCCTTCTTCCATGTCCTTTTATAGGCTTCCAACAGAAGATGTGACCTAGATTAGAGGTGGCTCTTTCTGCCTCAAAAGATCTAGATTAACAGTGTGTCTTCCACCTCAAAGATCTAAATTAGAAGTGGATCTTCCCATTTCAAGTTAAGCAAAAATCCCTCACAGATGTGCCCCTCCATTTTTGAGTTTTAGTTAATTCCAGATGTAGTCAAGTTGACAACCAAGAATAGCCATTACAGGGCCATACTAAAGCTTCCCCAAATTCCAAACCGAGTAATTAAATAGGGCTTAACTATGTCCCTAACTTTGTAGTGGATTATTACAAGGTTATGAATAACTAAAACATATGACATTACATTGCTTTGATAAGGTTGTTAAAGGTTTGACAGTCCCATGATGATCTAACTCTTGATCATCTCTGTAACACCCCTTTCTGCTAAACTCTGAAGCTCAGAAAACTTTACCTAAATTCCTAGGTTTCAGGTACTGTTGCAGTGCTCCTGACTTTGTAGTAAGATCTGGGTTTGTGTCAATTTATGGACTGGGATAACTTATCCAAATTCTCCTGGTTTTAGTTTTTTATATGTGATATAGGAATGATACTAGTACCTACTCATAAGGCTGATTTGTGACTGTGCTGAGATCAAGTGTAAACACCACACAGTAAATGTTAATAATGATAAAATGTAGGGGGATATTGTTCAGTGGTACTGTACATTGAGAGGTCCTGAGTTTGATCTCAGCACCACAAAAAATGAGAATAATTATGATCTTGTCTTCTAATTGCTTGTATGTTTTCCATATAGACTGCAAACTCTATAAGGATGACACACTTTGTTCATACTTGTATCTCCATGGTCTAGCATACTAGGTGCATATAACTGATGAATATGTGAATGAATGAAGTACTAAAACATATGTGAGTTGGTGTTGACTTCTTCCTTAAGTATGGTTCTAGGTATCTGTTAGCTCCATTTATTTCAACAATGAGGTAAAGTTGTCTCAGGATCCTGATTAGATCATGGGATCATAGCTTAAATATGATTCCTTGATTATGATTTGTTATTTTGACTATTTTCTTCTAACACAGATGCTATACTTAGGATCTTAGTTAATTCTACCTCTGAAAGTGACACATAAATCTCTACAAGGACTGAATTTTTAATTTATCTGTCTATAACAAATTCTGTTATGGGAGAAACCATCACAGTGGGGATTTTGTTTGTTTGTTTGTTTGTTTGTTTGTTTGTTGTTGCAGAGGAAAGGCAATTTTTTATGTACTATAGCCAAGCTTCTGCAAGACTCTGCTTTTGTTTTTGAGGCATGAACAACTGCTAGTAGTCAAGGAGATAATATCATTACTGGAATCTAGGAGCTGAAAACATCCAGATGTGTCACATTATTAATTAATCTGTAACACTATTTTTCCATCTTATCTTCAAACACAGTCCCTTGCCACCCTGGTTATTAACAAGTAGCATAATTTATCCCTTAGAGGCCCTCAGAGTGACATAATGCAGAACTACAAAACAAAGTAGGAAAGAACCACATATTTTACAACACCAGAGCCTGCTAAGAAAGTTAATCAGGCATTTGATGACAATGAATAATAATTTACAGTTGAACACAGAAACTGGGATGAAAATTATTGAGTTTTTTGTTTTGTTTTACCTTGTTTGGTTGTTTCTTACAAAGCATACCTTCACTATTGCACACTATATTCATTGTTCCTGCTTCCTCTCCTTCTGGTTTCTCTCAAACACACTCCAGTCAGGGTATTGTCCATACTTTTGTGTCAGAACCCTTCTCACTTAAGTCCTTAACAACCTCCATACAAACAAATCCCAGGTTACTTAAGTCTGTATAAAAGATTATTCCTTTGGCCTCTCTATTCTTCTTCTATCTCACCAATTTCTCATTAGTTTGGTTTTTAACATTTTATCTCCAAAAGTAGCAACACAAATACTATAGAGTGGCTTAGTGTAGCCAACTGTACACTAAGATAGATATTCACATGAACATACTATATAATCAAACCTGACATTGCAGATATTATTGGAATTTCACCAATTTTTACATGTGCTTATTCCAAGAAAATAATGCACAGTATATGTTCATGCAACTAGTTTTACAATCAAGACACAGAACTGTGTCATGACCACAAAGAGATTTTCTGTGCCATCCTCTTATATTTGTGCTAGTTAGCTTTCTCTCATTGTGAAAAATATCTGAGAGAAACAAAATTCCTCAAAAGTTAGAAGGTTGGGGCATAGCCAGTGATAGAGAGTTTATCTAGTATTAGTGAGACCCTGTGTTTAATTGTTAGCACTTCAGGAAATACAAAAAGAATAAAGATTTAGTTTGATTCAAGATTTTATTCAAAGGTTGATGGATCCTTTGCTTGCTTTTAGCTTGAAGAAAGGCAGAATTTCTTGACAGCAAGCAGGAACGTGTGGCAGAATCTGCTTACTTCAATGGTAGTGATGAACCATCCTGGCCCCAGCTGGGCAGTGGTGGTGCATACCTTTAATCCTAGCACTCAGGAGGCAGATGCAGGCAGATCTCTGAGTTCAAGGCCAGCCTGGACTACAGAGCAAGTTCCAGGACAGTGGGGCTACACAGAGAAACCTTGTCTCAAAAATAAATTTAAAAAAAAGATTAGACACCATCTTGTTACAACTTCAAAGTAAGTTTCTGTTTGCTGCAAAACTTAGATTTCTGTTTCTTGGAATTTGACCTGACTCTATCTTGAACCTTCCCAGAATTTGACCTGGTCCAGCACCCTCCACCTTCATAAGATAACATATTCTGCTAAATAATTTTGAGATGCTCTGCCAAGTTCCTACATAACCAAAATTCCCTTGGAAATTCCCCAACCCTTGGAAACCCCCTAGTTTTGCAGTTTTGTGGCTATAAAGACCCCACTTCTCCTATGTTCAGGCAGTCCTCCCAAATCCCAAATTTAGGAAGAAGCATTTGCTGGACCAACTATATTGTGCACATATAATAAAGCTTGTTATAAATTAGACTAATTTGGGTAGTGGTCTTTACTCTTGTTCAGTGGGATTAATAGTAGCTAGGAAGCAGAGACAAGACAGGACTGGAGTCCACATATATAATCTTTAAGGACCTACTTCCAACAAACCACTGCCTCCACCCAGGCCTTTCCTTCCACAGTTCCACCATATCCCAATAATCTATTCAAAAATTGAATCTATCATTGTATTAATCTACTAATGAAGGCATAGTGTTATGAATTGTTATCTTTAATTAGTAACTTGACACAATCTAGAATCACCTGGGAAGAGAATGCTAGTGAAAGATTATCTACATGAAGTTGGCCTGTTAGCATGTCTGTGGAGGATTATCTTGATTACATTACTTCAGGTGTGAAGACCAGCCTACATGTAGGTGGCACCATCCCTAGGCAGGAGATCCTTAACTGTGTAAGAGTGAAGAAAACAAGCTCAGGACAAGTATGCATATATTAATTCCTTCTTCTCTGCTTCTTGACTACACGGCAATGTGACCAACTGTCTCTAGCTTCTGTCACTGTGACTTCCCTGAAACAATGGTGTTTTCATCAATTGCTTCTCCACCTTGATTTTTTTTTTTGAGAAAGTGTCTCATTATATAGCCCTCACTGTCCTGAAACTTGCTATATAGACCAGGCTGGCCTCAAACTTGCTATACAGACCAGGCTGACTTCAAACTAATAAAAATTTGTCTGGCTCTAGCTCCCAAGTGCTGGGATTAAGGGAAAACAACATCACAGCTGGCTCCACCTTGACTTTTGAGACAGGGTCTTTCACTGAACTGACAGCTTGAAGCTTCAGTTACATTGGTTAACCAAAAAGCCCCCAGGATATACTTCCCACCTCCCCAGCTCTGGAATTACTAGTGTGTGTCAACCTGCTCAGCTTTTTATCTGAGTGCTAGGAATCTGAAGTCAGGTCCTTGTGCTTTTGTGGCAAGCACTTCATTGACTAAACCATCTCCCCAGCCCCAAGGTCTACTTTTATGGTTTGTGCAACTTCTTGAATTTTTAGGCTTCTGCATTTTCGGTTGTTGTTATAGTTTCCCCAAACTGTTAATTATTTTAAAATGTATGTTTTTCTCTCTTGCTCATTTTGGATACTTTGTTGATCTATCTTTAGTTTACTGGCTCTTTCCTTTGTCTCCATTCTGCCATTGCACACATCAAGTGAACTTTTCATTTTAACTGTTGTATTTTGCAGTTCTGAACTTTCTGTGTGGTTCACAACTGTATCTTTTTTCTTTGATGAGACTTTCTATTTTTTCAGCAGTTTAAAGACTGTTCATGACTGCTTGTTGGATCAGTTATATCCCAATTACTTTTAAATCATTGTGAAACAGTTCCAAGGCTGTGTCATCTTGCTGTTGTGTACTGTTGACTGTATTCATTTGCACAAGCTTAAAATTTCATAGTTCATGGTAGAGTTAGTAATTTTTATGTTCTAGACAATTTACATATTACAATTTAAAGATTCTGGTTCCTATTTGAGTCTTCTAGGATAGAAGACAATCTGTTTAGGTTAAGGCAACATAATCTTACTCCACATTTCTGGGCTGTGGTCCAAATGCACATTTACTTTTCAGTCTCTGCAGCACTGTTTGGATCTGCTTAGATATATGATGCCCTGAAATTACTGTCAAATCTGAGTAGTTCCCAAGTATTTCTCTGTTGTTTCTGTTCAGTTTCACATTTGAACTGCTAAGAAAAAGGTAAGCACAGAATTTTATGGGCAGATTTTAAAAATTACTTTCTTTAGTTCCCTTCTCTTGGTAATTGTCCTGCCACTTCCTAGTGGAGAGGTAGAAGGATATGGCATTCTTGATGATACACATCTGAAGCAGGGCAAGTAGACTCAAACTATTTCTCCTCTGTTGACCTGCCCTTTACTTGGTCCTTTAGCAATGAGAAGTGAGTGAGCTTTTATGAAGACATTATTTTTTGTGTGCCTATGGACATTTCTGAATTTGAGGTCCCTCTGCTGCCCAGGCCATGATATTAGGAAGATACACAAAACACAAAACTAACTACTATGGTGCTGCTCTTTTATTTTTGAGTTTTGTTTGTTTGAGACAGTCTTACTCTATAGTCCAAACTGTACTAGAACTCACTGTGTAGCACAGGCTAGCCTTGAATTCATGGCAATTCTCCTGTCTCACCTTCCTAAATGCTAGAATGATGTGCATGGGCCACAATGTCTGGCTACCAGAGTACTTAAGTCCCAAAGTTCTCTTCAGTACATCTCTGAGTCGTCTAATGACCACAAAACACTTCTATCAACTTTGTGCAGATTACTTAATACAAATTAATGAGAGGAGTATCGTGGAACAGGTTAGCTCTATCCTGTCTTAGAACTTGAGGTCCATTATCAGATTTTGTTGCTGATTCATCCTATCTCCATGGTTATTTCTACATATTTCTTTTCTTCTCTAGGTATCATACCCTCTAGTCAATCTCTTCAAATACTGTGACTTTAATAACTGTCATAAGTAGCTTTTAAATAAATATCATCAACCATGGCCATTCCTTTGAACCCCAGATAGTCAACATCTTCAGTTACCTAATGTATGCACCAAACTAAACACTTCCAGATGTACGTTCGATTGTTCCTCCCTCATACTTTCCTGTCTCTGTAAATAGAAATCATGCTCAAATTACTATGTTTTTCTTTGTTATTCATTCTTCTCTCATAATATTGCATCCTGACTGCAGTTTTCCCTCCTTCCTCTCCTCCCAGTCCCTTCTCCTACTTCCATTCTTTCCCCAGCTGCATCCACTCCTCCTCCATTTCTCTTCAGAAAAGAGCAGGCCTATCAACCAAATATGGCATATCAAGTTACAATAAGACTTCTTCCCTCATATTAATGCTGGATGAGGCAATCCCATAGGAGGAAAGGGCACCCAAAGCAGGCAACAGAGTAAGAAATAGCCCCTGTCCCCACTGTTAGGAGTCCCACAAGAAGACCACATTACACATCTGTAACATATAAGCACAGGGGCTATATCAGTTGCTTTCAGACTCCTTGGCTGTCACTTCAGTCTCTGTGAGCCCCTATGAGCCTGTTAGCTGATTCTGTGGGTTTTTTTTAACCCTTCCCCCCTTTTGCTCTTACAATCCTTCCTGCTCTTCCCCAGGATTCCTCAAGTTCTGACTGTGGGTCTCTGCATCTATTTCCATCAGTTACTGGATGAAGCCTCTCTGATGATGATTATGCTAGGCTCCTGTCTACAAGTATGGCAGAATATCATTAGGAGTCATTTCATTTCCTTTTTTTTAATAAAATGATTCCACAAATAATTTTATTTTTTTATTTTTCAAGACAGGGTTTCTCTGTGTTACAATCCTCACAGTCCTGGAACTTGCTCTGTAGACCAGGCTGGCCTCAAACTCACAGAGATCCTCCTGCCTCTGCCTCCTGAGTGCTGGGATTAAAGGTGTGCATCACTACTACCCAGCTCCCCAAATCATTCTTGATTCCTCTTTTATGCCTTTCCTATTTGGACCCATCAGTACTTCACATGGACTCTGCCTTTAACAAAACTTACATTTCTCCACCTGTCTTCCTGGTCTAACCCAGTACCAACTCTGACTTGGATCACTGAAATAGCATTCTTACTGCTTGCCTTGTTCTCACTCTTGCCTTCCCTCTGTTCTCCATTTCCAAGTGAGCCTTTTAACATGTCAACCAGACCATATCATACCTTTTTTTTCCAGAAATTTCTTCAGTCCAACTCATAGTCCTGTTTGTGCCCCTGCCTAGTCTGACACTACCAATCTTTTTCTCAGAAAGATAGAAAGAGAGAAAAAATAGACTCTACCTTTTGGTGGGAAGAACAGCAAACATATGCAGGGAGTGAAGGAATTGGTTGATGGTATCTCTGACTTCCTTTGTGGATTATATTTATTTGTGCTTATCACTACTTGTCATTCACATTTTTTACATTTATTCATTTAATGTCTGTGTGTCTTTCTCTCTCTCTCTCTCTCTCTCTCTCTCTCTCTCTCTCTCTCTCTCTCTCTCTCTGTGTGTGTGTGTGTGTGTGTGTGTGTGTGTGTGTGTGTGTGTGTGTGTGTGTTGGGGGCATGCATGTACCATGGTGCATATGTGGAGATCAGATCTGTTCTGTCAGTTCTGTCCTTCCACCATGTGGATCCCAGGGATCAAATTCAAGTTTAGCACCAAGAACCCTTGCCTTCTGAACCATCTCACCAGCCCACCATTGATATATATTTTTTAAACTACCAAGATAAGATCTTCCAGATGACCTGGATTTGAGTCCGAGCATCCACGTGGCAGCCTTGGTTCCAGGGAAATCCCATGCTCTCTTCTGTCTTCTGCCAGCATCGGACACAGATGTGATGCAAAAACATATATGCAAGTAAAACGTTCATATACATAAGATAAAACTTAAAAATGAAATTAAAAAAAGCTAAGATCCATGAGATTTTTCTATATAGTTTATACTATATATCCTGTGCCTAGAACAGTTCCTAGCACATGTTAAGCACATGATTGCTTTATTAATCAAGTCTGTTCATGATATAAATTTTGATGATTCCTTACTCAAAAAAAATCTGAATTACTGTCCCTACAATTGTTAAACTATGCTAACAAGGGGTCCAATATTTTACTATATATTTTAATTTCAAACTCATATCACAAAGAGAACTTTACATATTTTTATCGGTAGCAGAAACAAAGAGCAGAGGTCTAGTCTTTAGAAGTCTGTGGAACTGGAAAGAAACCTCACAAAAGATTCTTTGAAGTATGGGAGCTGGAGTGGGGGAACTTCTGAGAAATGATGTTATAATGTTCATAGGACATAATGAAAGTCCAAGAGAATAATTGGAATTTTTTAGATTTGAGTTTTTCTTAATTTCAAGTTACATCTATAATATATACCTATTTTGGCTTGGAGAATATAAATACTAATGCTTGTTGAATTCTCACTACCCATTACCAGTCAATACTTAAAACATAATTCCTTATACTTTTCTTTTTGCCTTTGTAAATCACACAATGATTTATTTTCATAGCAAATATTCCATTCATATTCTATTTTTCTGATACATATGATAAGCATGTTCACACATTTTAAAACTTTCAACATAATTTTAAATGTCTGCATAAGATTCCATCATTGGCTGTTCTATAAATTCCCACTGATGTCACATTAATGAATATTTAAAATATGTCTGTTTTAAACTATTTAAAATATCACCAAAAAAAAGTCTTTGTTTATAAGTTTTTATCCTTGTTCTCAACATTTCCTTAAGTCAGCTTCTGGTAAGTAAAATTACAAAAAGTCCTTCTCAGAGAAATTAGGTAAGAGAAAGAAGGCATCCAAGCTAAAAAGGAAGAAACGAAATTGTTTGTTTTCTGATGAAACGATCAAATATATACAAAACTCTAAAAACTTCACAAAAGATGTTAAATTCAGAAAACTTGAAGGGTACAAACCCAGCAGCACAAAATATCCAGTAATAGTTCTACCCATGAGAAAATTATTTCATCAATTGAATTTACAATAGCCACACATACACACAGAGAGAAAATTTACTTCCATAATAAATTTAAGGGCTGGAGAAATAGCCCACTGGCTGGAAGCAATTGCTGCTCTCCCAAAGGATCAGAGTTTAGTTCTCAGCACTGACATTAGGTGACTCACAACTGCCTATAATTCTACCAGTGGATCCAATACCTTCTTTTGGCTTCCAAAGGTACCCGTATGTGAGGGGCATAAGCACACCCACACATGTACATATACATAAATAAAAATAAAAATAAATCATTTTGAAAGAATAAGTGTAATCAAGGGGTTAAAATATGTATACTAAATACTATATGTAATTATCCAAAATACAATATCCAAATAGAAATATATTCCTTATACATGAATGGGAAGAATTACATTGTTAAAATGCCCATATCATGGTTTTTTTTTTTTTTGGTTTTTTGAGACACTATTTCTCTTGGATAGCCCTGGCTGTCCTGGAACTTGCTCTGTAGACCAGTTGGGCCTCAAACTCAGAGATCCACCTGCCTCTGCCTCCTGAGTGCTGGGATTAAAGGTGTGTGCCACCACTGCCTAGCTCAAATGTTTAGCTCAAATTATGAAAAGTGATCTACAGTTCAGTGAAACTCTTATTAAAATTCTAATGTCAATTATATATGTAATTTTGAGATAAGGTCTCACTATGTAGCCCTAGTCTGGCTAGGAACTCACTGTTAAAAAGCGGGGTGACGCCGGGCGGTAGTGGCGCACGCCTTTAATCCCAGTACTTGGGAGGCAGAGCCAGGAGGATCTCTGTGAGTTCGAGGCCAGCCTGGTCTACAAAGTGAGTTCCAGGAAAGGCACAAAGCTACACAGAGAAATCCTGCCTCAAAAAACCAAAAAAAAAAAAAAAAAAAAGCGGGGTGACACTATTGGAAGCCCATGAACTGTGGACTGGTGGCTTTGGAGCCCCCATGGGACTGGACTAGGCCCTCTGGATACGGAAGATGGTTGTTTGGCTCAAACTGTTTGGGGGGCACCAAGGCAGGGGGATCCAGATCTGTCCCTAGTCTATGGGCAGGCTTCTGGAATCCGGTGCCTGTGGTGTGACGCCTTGCACAGCCTTGGTGCAGTGGGAAGGGCCTTGGACCTGCCTAGGCTCAGTGTGCTAGGCTCTGCTGACTCCCCATGGGAGACCTCGATTTGGGGCATGTGGGGTTGCAGGGTGGCTTGGGAAAGAGGGCTGGGGGGTGGGAGGAGGGAGGAGGGAGGAGGGCGGGGTTTGTGGATAGTATGTGGAGTGAGTAGAAAATTTCTTAATAAAGAAAAATGAAAATAAAAGAATAATAAAGATTACAAGATGTCACTTCTTTTGATATTTAACCTACCAAAATTAGGTAAATTATTTCAATTTTCCTATTCTAAAAAGATAGTAGAAAAACAAAGTAAGCAAGAAGCAAGTGTGAAAATAAGAATTTATTTGGCTACAATAAAATAAAGTGGAGAACAAAGAACAGGGATGACAGAAAAAAAAATAATCATCAAAGCAGAGAGAGAAGACTGGGGGAGAACATAATAGGTTGTTATTTCCTGCATGTGATCTTTCAATACACTGAGTTATTTCCCTGAATTTTAATTCCAGAATACTTGATTAAACTATACATTTCTTAAAAAAAAAAAAAAAGCAGGGTGACCTTGCATTCCAATAATTCAGAGGTCTGCCTGCCTCTGCTTCCTGGATGCAGGACTAAAGGTGCTCCCATGTCAATTTTAAAGAAATGGAAAGAATTTCCAAAATGTATATGAATCCAGAAGCAATCTCAAGTAGCTAAAGCAATCTTGAGGACATATGCATGGAGTCACACTAACATTACCATATCATATTCATGGGCCTGGTGAAACAGCTTCTCCCTCCAAGGTAGGACTTTTCTTGAAGAGATGGCACATGTAGATTAGCATGCTAATGTGCCACATGAAACACTTTTTGGTTACAGATGGAGTGAAATGGGATTTTAAAGTTGAAACACAATACTTATTACGTGTGTTTTTGTTCAGTTCTGTTTCTTCAGAGCTACATGCTTATGTGAAAATATTTCTTGTTCTCTAGGAAACTCTCTAAGCCACAAAGTCCATCTGAAAAGGTCCCATGGCCTCCTTGATAAATGTGTAAAAGTATTCATGCAGGAAGATTTTGCATACTTATCACAAGCCTTACCAAAACTAAAGCCCCATTCCATATGAGTGAAAAGAAACCCTCACATGTATCTCTGAGTGCTTTATATTGCCCTAACAAAGGGACTCAGAATGGGGGAGGGGGTTAGACAACATAAATGCATTGTCTCACAGAGCTGGAAGTCCAAGATCAAGTTCCTGAGGCCAAAAGGGCAAAATTTGGTGTCTCTCTCCTTAGCTTGCAGGTGGTTGTATTTTTCATGTCTCTTCACATCTTCTTTCTATGGGTATACCTGTGTCCAAACCTCCCTTTTTTTTATAAAGACATTAATTCTATTGGACTAATTCTAGTAACCTCATTTTGTCTTATTTATCCCTATAAAGACTGCCTCCAAACAATGCCACATTCTTAGGTACAGAGGGTTAAAACCACAAAGTATGAGTTCTGGTGGAACTACTACACAACCTAGCATTTGTCACACCTGTTCTGTCACCCAGAGCCATTGCTTGATTGGTTAACTTAGTGTTCAGTATAGTTAGACTAGGAGATTAGAATGTATCTCAAGAAACACATTTTCTGTTACTCTGAAAACCAAAGAGTCAACATGGCCTTAAGCTCCAGATTCTTAGCTTGATTGGCAGAAGACCTGGCTGCCATCTCCAGCACAGAAGACAAAAACAAAACCAAACAAGATCCTTCAGGCTCTTGAGGGATACCCTAATGTCAAACCTCAAGTTCTATTTGTGATTCAGCTGTAGATTACTGATGATCACATCAATCACATTATTCCAGAGTATGTTAATGATTCAGTACTAGAGAGATGGCTCAGCTGTTGGGCGCACTTACTATTCTTGCAGAGGACCAGAGTTTGGTTCCCAGCTCCCATGTCAGGTAACTCCAGTACCAGAGACTCAGACACCCTCTTCTGGCCTCTGAGGGTATCTGCACACACATGCACATACACACACAAATAAAAATAAAGTAAATCGTTTTTAAAAGAACAATTACATAAAATATGGAGTTGAGTAAGACAATTGCATGCCTTGTTATCCACCACTCCTTGTTGAAGACTAAATCCAAGATCTTGGGAATGCTAGGCAATTGACCTGCCACTGATCTACATTCCTTGATTTTTATTTTTTATTCATTGTTATTTGTTTATCACTGGATGTAGTGTGTGTGTGTGTGTGTGTGTGTGTGTGTGTGTGTGTGTGTGTGTACATTTGGAGGTAAGAGTATAACTTTCAGGAGTCACTTCTCACCTTCTACTTTGTTAATGCAGTGTAGTTTCTGCTGCTGCACTGTATACTCCAAGATGGCTAACCTCCAAACTCTCAGGTGATTCTCTTGTCTCCACCTCCCATTCCACCATACAGGTTACAGATGTGAGATATTGTACCTGGCTTTTTGGCATTTGGCTCTCTCCTTATACTATGAGAGTCCTGGGGATCAAACTCCAATTGTCAGCCTTGGTGACAAGTGTCCTTACCAGCTGAGCTATCTCACTGGTCCTTCATCTGTTTTTTGTTTGGTTGGGTTTTTTTTGATGTGGGTTCTAGATATCAAATTTGAGTCTTTGGACTTATGCAACTAGTACTTTTACCTTATGAGCTATCTCCCCAGCCCTGCCCCCCTTGGCTTTTTTGAGTTCAGGTCTCAATATGTAGCCCAGGCTGGCCGTGAATTTGTGACCTTCAGCTTCTGCCTCTTAAATGTTGGCATTATAGGTGTGTGCCATGATTCTTGCCTTGCATGACTTTTGAATGTTGTTCTGGAGCACCATCCAATAAGCCCAACTAAGGTTCAGCCGACTCTGAACCAGGAATGTAATTTGTTTGATACATCCAATACATTTGGTACAGTTTTCTTATCAACTAGAAAGCCAATGGGTTATCTATAAAATTAAATGCTGTTGTCAAAATCAAAGTATGATAAGAAAATTTGAAACTGGGTTTATTTCTGCTAGCAAAGAACAATATGACAAATATGATAAGAACTCAGACTATCTTAACAGGAAGCATAAGTGTTAACTTTGTAAACATTTGGAGAAAAGGAAAGCTTGCAGTCATACTAATTTAAATTTGAAATACTGGGCCTGCACATAAGTTTCATAGTACTAACTTACCTTTCTTAGTGGCCGGTTCAAAGTATTGATTAAATACATGCCACTGGTCATCAGAATGTTTGTACAGTTGTCTTTGCTGATTGTTAACGAGTCTATAATGTATGCATTGAGATTTTGTTTGAGCATATCTGACTCTAGTAGTTAATCTTTGGCTGGTTTTCATCAGCCTACACCTATTTGCTTCTCTGTTCCTCTTGAGGTTTTCGTGAGATGTGGCAGATCTGAGGCATGCTGGGCAAAGTCTTTGTTATTTGTCCTGCCCATGTACTATTCCAGCATGGAACCATTCAGAAGTCAAATGGTATGTAAAAAGAATACATAGCATATGTAAATTTAGATCCTGACTCCTCAAGAAATAACATCCCTGATACCTTTGGACAGGCTACTTTACAGATTTTTTAAATTTTATTTTATGTGTATGAGTGTTTTGCCTGAACATATTATGTATATTGTGTGCATGCCTAGCACCTAAGGAGGCCAGTAGAGGATTTCTGATCCCCTGTAATTGGACTTAAGGATGATTTGTGAGCGTCCATGTAGGTGCTAGGAACTGAAACTAGGTCCTCTACAAGAACCTATGCTCTTAATAACTAAGCCATCTCTCCAGCCCCAATTTTTTTAAGACAGGATCTTACTATGTAGCCCTAGCTGCATAACCTGGAACTTGCTTTGTAGATCAGGCTAGTCTCAGACTCACAGAAATCTATCTGCTTCTGCCTTCCAAGTGCTGGGATTAAAGGTGTGCATCACCATGCCTGGCTAGACAGGCAGTTTTATAGTACAGCTAATGAAATTTAAACTTTAGAGTCTTTCATTTGCATGAATCTTGCATATACTCTTGGAAAGGCCCTGGCTACTTTATGTTAATAATTTTGTACTAATTTTCTTTAAAAGGCATGATACATATTACAGAAACTTCAGAATCTATAAATCTTGAATTTCTTCCTGTCTTTGAGTGAGTTATTGTTGATTTGATGTCATTCTCAGCATCACAAGAATCAAGGAATGCCTGATAGAAGTGCTTGAGACACTTCCCTTCCTGACTCATATGTGTATCCTTGTCTGAGAATGTGCTGTGCAGCTGGGTTTTGTGGTGGGGAGGAGGGGAAGTGAAAGTTGTACCAAATCTAACAGAAAAACTCTGAGGGAAGATTTTTGTCTAGGAGCCCTGGCATTTATTTACTTTGTTGGAAACCAAAGGAGAGGTAAGGAGAGTAAACAATTTTTTTTTTTTTTTAGTTTTATAAGCACCAGCGGTTACTGGGTCTGCTTAACTATTGGCTATGTATGTGATGTTAACATTTTTCTTTTGTAAGGTTTTGGAATTGTTATTAGATATAACTTTTTAAAGACAGTCTGAACTCACTATGTAGTCCAGGTTAACTAGACCTGAGACTCCTGCCTCAGTCTTCTAAGTGATGGGATTATGGGTATGTGCTACATTTGACTATTTTAACTTTGCTAAAACTTTTGTATTGTGACATCAGTTATTTTATTCAATTATTATCCCCACCATGCACTATTTTGAAATTATGTTGAAATTGTATAACTGTTTATGGGTGACAATCATGTGAATTGGTATCTTCTAGGTGTCAGACGAAAACTTATTTTAGTATACATGGTGTGATGGCTACTATTAGTTGTCAAATTGACTATATCTGGAATGAACTACAGTCCAGAAATGGAGGGCACACATTTGAAAGATTTTCTGCTTGGTTTGAAGTAAGTGAATCCACTTCTAGTCCTGACTTTTAAGGCGAGAAGACACACCTTTAATCTGGGCCACACCATCTACTGGAAGCCTATATGAGGACATGGAAGAAAGAAGGTTTTACTCTTTGTCTGCTTCCCCTTGCCTTACTAGCACACCCATCCCTTCACTGGCATTGGAACCTACTCCTCCCAATACATACAGAAGACCAGCTGAGATACTGTGCCTTGTGAGACAGAGCAACTACTAGATTCCTGGACTTTCTATTTACAGCTAGCCATTGTTGGATTAGCTGGAGTACAGCTTCTAAGTCATTCCAATAAATTCCATATATATATATATATATATATATATATATATATATATATATATATGAAGGGGGACAGGGAGATTCATTCCATAAATTCTGTGATTCTAGAGAACCCTGACTAATACATGTAGAAAGAGGAAACTAAATCATTTATAGCTTGAATGAAATGGGAAGCAGATCTCTCCTTTTTTATATAAAGTACATTCTTCCTAAGGATAAAAACAGATTTTTGCACTCTGGTGGACACCCCCTGCTCAACCATAGGTCATGTTTGCCAGAAGACCAGGCAGCCTGACAGCAGACCTTCTCTGCTTTCTCTATTCCCCTAGCAGATCCAATCCCTCAGGCTCATCCCTAGGGCAGCAACAGAACACCAGCTGGAACCTCCCTTCTCCCCTCTCCATACCTCCTGCAGATCCCACAGACCATTCCTTCCTGGCCTCCCTGCCCTGACTCACTGTATCCCAGCCTCCAACACCAGCAAGCATTCCCTGTGAACACACCAATTGAGCAGGGCAAGAAAACAGGCAACACACTCTGAAAATCCAGAGAGGAAACAGAAACCAAGGAACAAAACACTCACCCAGCAAATAAAGACCCAGAAATCAGCACCTAGAACTATAGTCACCCCAAACCCAGATGCCTAGATGCCAACATAAGAACACAATCAACAACAGCCAGGGCAGTATGTATCCACTAGACTCCAGCTATCCTACCACAGCAGGACCTGAATATTCCAACACAGCTCAAGCACAAGAAAAAGACCTTAAAACCAACTATATGAGGATTATAGAGATCCTCAAAGAGGAAATGAATAAATCCCTTAAGGAAATCAAAGAAAAAGCAAACCAAAAATTGGAGGAGATGAATAAATACTGTAAATAAAGCAAGGAAAACATAAACAATTGGAGGAAATAAATAAACCCCTTAAAGAAAGCCTACAAAATACAAACAAACAGTTGAAGGAAACGAATAAAACTATTCAAGAACTGAAATGGAAGTAGAAGCAATAAGGAAAATGCAAACTGAAGGAATTCTGGAAATGGGAAATTTAGAAATTCAAACAGAAACTACAGAGGCAGCTTCACCAACAGAATACAAGAGATGGAAGAGAGAATCTCAGGCATTGAAGATATGATAAAGGAAATTGATATGTTGGTCAAAGAAAACGTTAAATTTGAAAAATTCCTGACACAAAACATCCAGGAAATCTGGACCACTACAAAAAGACAAAACCTAAGAATAATAGGAATATTATAGAGGAAGCATACAGAACACCAAATAGATTGTACCAGATAAGAAAGTCCCTTCAATACATAATAATCAAAATACTAACCATACAGAACAAAAGAAGAATAGTAAAAGCTGCAAAGGAAAAAGGTCAAGTAACATATAAAGGCAGACCTGTTAGAATCACAACTGGCTGCTCAATGGATACAAACCCTTATCCAAATTAACTAAAAGATGGAGAGAAAATATCCAAATTAACAAAAATCAGAAACAAAAAGGGGGACATAACAACAGACACTGAGGAAATCCAGAGAATTAAAAGGACATGAAAACCTGTACACTATCAAATTGGAAAATGTAAAAGAAATGGATAATTTTTGCAATAGGTACCACTTACTAAAGTTAAATCACAATCAGATAAGCAATTTAAATAGATCTATAACTGCTAGTAAAATAGAAGCAGTCATTAAAATTCTCCCAACACACCCCCACACGCGCAAAAAGCCCAGGAACAGGTAGTGTTGGTGCATAAGTCTATCAGACTTTCAAAGAAAAGCTAGTGCCAATACTACTCAAATAATTACACAAAATAGAAACATAGGGAAAACTTCCAAATTCATTTTATGAGGCCACAGTTACCCTGGTACCCAAACCACATAAACACTCAACCAAAAAAGAGAATTACAAACCAATTTCCCTTATGAACATTACATGAAAATATTCAACAAAATACTTGCAAACTGACTCCAAGAACACATCAAAAGTATCATCCACCATGATCAAGTAGGCTTCATCCCAGATATTCAGGGATAATTTCAATGCATGAAAACAAGTCAATGTAATCCACTACATAAACAAACTGAAAGAAGAAAATCATATGAACATCTCATTAGATGCTGAAAAAGCCTTTGACAAAATCAACACCCCTTTATGATAAAAAGTCTTGGAGATATTAGGGATAAAAGTGGCATACCTAAACATAATAAAGACAGTTTACAGCAAACCTATAGCCAACAGCAAATTACATGGAGAGAAATTCAAAGCAATTCCACTAAAATCAGGAACAAGACAAGGTTGTCTACTTTTTTTTGGCATAAAACAGACACTTTGATCAATGGAAGTGAAGACTGAGACATAAATCCACACACCTATGGATGCCTGATTTCTGATAAAGAAGCCAGAAATACACACTGGAAAAAGAAAGCATCTTCAACAAATGGTGCTGGTCAAACTGGATATCTGCATAAAGAAGCATGCAAATGGATTCATATTAATCATCCTGCACAAAACTCAAGTCCAAGTGGATCAAAGACCTCAACATTAAACCAGACACACTGAACCTTATACAAAAAGGCAGGGAATAGCCATAAACACATTTGAATAGGAGATGACTTTCTGAACAGAACACTGATATCACAGTCACTAAGATCAACAATTAGTAAATGGGACCTCATGAAACTGAAAATCTTCTGTAAGGCAAAGTGTCCATCAATTGGATAAAACAGTAGGCTATAGAATAGGAAAAGATTTTTACCAACATCACATCCATCAGACAGATAATATTCAAAATAAAAAATAACTCAAGAAACTAGATATCAAAAAAACAAATAATCCAATTTAAAAATTGGATACAGATATAAGGAGACTTTTCAATAGAGGAATATCAAAGGACTGAGAAACACTTAAAAGAAATGTTCAACACAGGGCTGGAGAGATGGCTCAGTGGTTAAGAGCACTGGTCTTCCAAAGGTCCTAAGTTCAGTTCCCAGCAACCACATGGTGGCTCACAACCATCTCTAGTGGAATCTAATGCCCTCTTCTGGCATAAATTGTACATGCAGATAGAGCACTTATATACATAAAATAAATAAATCTTTAAAAAGAAGAAATGTTCAACATCCTTAGCCATCAGGAAAATGTAAATAAAAATTACTTCGAGATTCCATTTTACCTGTCAGAATAGCTAAGATCAACAATACAAGTGACATCTCATGCTGGCGAGGATGTGGAGCATTGCTGGTGGGACTGCAAACTTGTACAACCACTTTGGAAATCAATCTGGCAGTTCCTCATAAAATTGAGTATGGTGATATTTTATTTGTACTGAAATGTGACTTGTATGTTAATAAATAAAGTTGCCCGGGGGTCAGAGCTATTAGCAAGCCATAGCAGAAGCTGGGCGGTGGTGGTGCACTCCTTTAATCCCAGCACTTGGTAGGCAGAGCTAGGTAGATCTCTGCGTGTTCAAGGATACAGCCAGCATTGGAGACACAGGCCTTTAATCTCAATACCAACCATAGAAGACCTGGAGGTCTGTACAGACAGGCAGTGACTAGGAGGTCATGTGGTTGGGTTTACAACCAATGAGAAGGCAGAACGGAAACTCTATAAAAAAAAAAAACCACAGACACAGGAAGTAGCTCTCTTTCAGAGAGGTAGGACCACCACGACAGTGAAGAGTAAGGTTTTTAGCTCTTAGCTATTGCTCTGACCTCTTGGCTTTTATCTCTGTATTGGCTCTGTGTTTCTTATTTAATAAGATGGTTGGTTACTTCTACAATTGAGAATCAATATACTTTCAAGACCCAGCTATACTACTCTTGGGCATATACCCAAAAGATACTCCATCCTACCATAAGGATATTTACTGAAGTATGTTCATAGCAGCTTTCTACATAATAGCCAGAAAGTGGAAACAATCTAGATGTCCCTCAACTGAAGAATGAACAAAGAAAATATGGTATGCATTTATACAATGTGGCTTTGCTCGGCTGTTAAAAATGACATCATCAGGCAAATGGATAGAACTAGAAGAAAATCATCTTGAGTGAGGTAATCCAGACCCAGAAGGACAAATGTGGTATGTGTTCACTTATAAGTAGTTATTAGCCATTAAGCAAATGATAACCAAGCTACAGTCCATAGACCTGGAGTGGTTAGGCAAAGAGGAGTGTTGGGGGAGGGACACATAGATCTCCCTGGGAAGGGGAAATTGAATACATTTTGGGTGGACTGGGGGCCATTGGGGATAGGAGTGTAAGAGATCAGACGGAGAGTGGGATAGAAGGAGAGAGCATGGGGAGAGATTGCTGGAATTTGGGAGGGGGGCTAGAGGGGGTGGAAATGTAGTACAGTGGAAAGTTCCTGGAATCTATGAGGGTGATCCTAGTGAGGACTCCTAATAATGGAAGATATGAAGTCTGAACTGCCCTCTCTTGTAGCCAGGAGAGGCTTCCAGGGGCAGGATTGGATTGCATTCAGTTGAGTTGTTGTTGGCCAAGGGAGGTCCCCAAACAACCCAGTCTTGATGCTAGGAGAGAGGGTTGCTCTCCCAAAACTGACAGCAGGGCCCCATTGCCATGGACAACATCCACACAGCTCATTGAATGTGGAGAGGTAGAACTGGGGCCTCCAGGGAGTCTTCAACCCTAAGTTCTAGTTCTTTGTGTGGGAAAGTACTCTGCAGGCTACTGAAAGAGAAACATGGACACCAACCCAGCTACAAAACTGTCCACCTACAGTCTATCCTGCCTATAAAATATGCTAGGGCAATGGTGGCACAGAACTTGTGGGAGTGGCTAACTAATGTATGATTTAACTTGAGGCCTATGCCTGATTAAAAAAAAATCAATGAAATGATTCCTAATGATGTTTTGCTATACTCATAGATCTGTGCCTTGTCCAGTCATCATCAGAATGGCTTCCTCCAGCAGCATATGGGAGCAGATGCTGAGACCCACAGCCAGACATTATGAGGAAATAGAGTCTGTCTATATTGGAGGTCTCCATCAAGTCCCTCCCCTTGGAGTCTCAGGGAATCCCGCTGAAGAGGAGACAGAAAGACTGTAGGATTTAGAGGGGATGGAGGGCACTAGGAGAACATGGCCCATAGAATCAACTAAGCAGGGCTCATATGGACTCATAGAGACTGGAGTGGCAAGCACAGAGCCTTCATGGGTCTGCACCAGGTCCTCTGCATATATGTTATGGTTATTAGCTTCGTATTTTTGTGGGACTCCTGACTGTGGAAGTGGGTGTGTCTTTGACTGTTTTGCCTGCTCTTGGGACTCTTTTCCTCATGTTGGATTGCCTTGTCCAGTTTCATTGTAAGGGCTTTTGCCTTGTCTTATTGTATTTTATTTTGTTGTGTTTGGTTGTTGTCTCCTAGAGGCCTGATCTGAGGGCAGTGGATCTGAACGGTGAGGGGTAGTGGGGGAAAGGAGCTGAGAGGAGTGAAGGGAGGCAAAACTTTGGTCAGGATGTATTATATGAGATAAGAATCTATTTTCAATTAAAAAACAGATTTTCTAACACATTCTGATTTGCTTTATGGTTTTATTTTTGTCCTTTTCTTGAAAAGCATTAAAATGAATATTTGGAAAGTGGGAATTCCACTAGATTATGTTTTTAGCCCAGAAACTAACTTTGCTGAGGGGAAGGGGAATCAGGTCTCTCTCTTATGTAGCTCAGACTGTCCTGGAGCTTACTACATAGACCAGGCTGGCCTTGAATTCACAGAGATCCACCTGTCTCTGCCTCCCAAGTGCTGGAATTAAAGGTATGTGCCACTATGCCTGGCCAGAAACTAGTGTGTGTATGTGTGTGTGTGTGTGTGTGTGTGTGTGTGTGTGTGTGCGCGCGCGCGTGTGCACGCACATACATGGGGGGTGTCTTTGTGTGTGCATGTGGAGGTCAGAGGCCAACCTTGAGTGTCATTCCTCAGGAGCCATTTACCTTGTGTTTTTAGACAATGTCTTTCACCAGGACCTGGGGATCCCTGATTAGGCTAGGTTGGCTGTCCAGCAAGCCCCAGAGATGTTCACTTCTTTGGCACCAGGATTGCACATGTGCACCACTACTTCCAGATTTTTAAAATTATCATCTGATTGTGTTTTTTCCCTTTATTCATAAGATTGTAAAGAGACAATGTCATAAAATTCCAGCTGAAAAGGTCTCATCTCTATGAGTCCCATTATTTGAAGCAAGTTCCAAAGTGGAGTGTCAATATATGCTCTGGCAGAAAGGTTTCTGCTTTTCTAAGCCACTGACTCTGTGTCCTGAAACTTGCATCCAGTAATTATACCCATGATGCTGCTGCCAAGTAGTGAGTCTCAAAAAAGAGTAGACACAGAGGCAGCTTCCTGATGATTCTTTATTCCACTAAGGGGGGGCACAACACTGGTCGTTTAACAGCATCTCCATTATTCTAATTCTCTTCTTGGCTCCCTGGCTTAATAAGGCACTCACAAAAGTTTCCAAAATACAGTTGAGAAATCCAGCCCCTGTGATTGAAATTCTGTCCCTCTGAATGAACTCTGTCAAATTTGGATTTTGCACTTTCCCAAAAGACAGACTCTTCCCTCATGGATGTATACTGTGTCCATGTGAGGCAGTGACTTCTTATAGCCATGTTCCTTTCCTGAGGACTGAGACATGGTTTCTCTTCTGGTTGGATATCAGGTAACTTAAAATACTCGCCTTTCTTAAAATTTCTGGAACCAAATTCTGACAGATATCAATCATCTTTCTATAGATGAATCCTGTTAATTCATCTTTCTTTTCTGCCACAAATTTTTACAGAGATGGCATTTTTATCCATGGGGTTGGGATACTTTTGGGGGAAACAAATGACCACATGCTTGAAGGGGTACTAGAACACCTGGTGAATGTCCATGGTGACCCCCATGTCATGCACCTGCCTCCAGGTGCCTCACTGAGCTCCAGCCCTACATCCGTATTTTTATGGAAATTCTGGGGAGCAAACTCAAGGTCCTCATGTTTGTTTGGCAAGCACTTTACCAACTGAGCTATCTCTCCAGCCCCTGGAACTACTTCAGTGTAAAAAGTTGCTATAATTATGTGGTGGTTTGAATAAGAATGATCCCTATACAGTCATACATTTGAATGTTTGGTTCCCAGTTGGTGGACTGTTTACGAAGGATTAGGAGGTATGGCCTTGTTGGAGGAAGTGTGTCACTGGGGTTGGATTTTGAGCTTTCAAAAGCCCATGCCAAGTCCAGTTTCTCTCCCTCCTTCTCCCTCTTCTCTCCCTCCCTCTCTCTCTCTCTCTCTCTCTCTCTCTCTCTCTCTCTCTCTCTCTCTCTCTCTCTCTCTCTCTCTGTCTCCCTCCCTCCTCCTCTCTCTGCCTGCTGCATAGGATCAAGATGTAAGCTTTCAATTACTGCTCCAGAGCCATGCCTGCCTTCCTGCTACTACACTCCCCACCATGATGATCATAGACTAAACTTCTGAAACTGTAAGCAGGCCCCTAATTAGATGCTTTCTTTTATAAATTGCTTTGGTCATGGTGTCTCTTTGTAGCAATAGAACAGTTGAATACAGGCTATACTCACACAGTGAAAAATCTGGTTGGATAGTCAGACCATTGATAGAAAAGTATTTTTCACTTGGTCTAAATAATGACTCCCACCAACAACAGTAGATGAGGCATCCTATGTAAGAAAAGTTGGAAAATATAGTTTGGTCACAGGTGAGATGGCTCAACAGGTAAGAGCACTTGCCATACAACCTTGATGACTTCAGTCCAATTCCTGGGGCCCACCTGGTGGAGGATAAAGAAAACTGACCACTGAAAGTTGTCTTCTTAATTCCATACATGTGCCATGGCACACATATGCTTGTTCCTCCCCACAATAAATAATAATAATAAATAAAATAATTTAGAATTTTTTAAACTTTCTTCTTATTTATTATTTGTGTCTTTCATATCATGCATCTCAATCCTATTCATTTCCCTGTCCCTTCATATCAACCCTCTGCCCTTGCAGCTCCCCCCAAAAAATAAAGTTTAAGATTAAAAAAAAGGGGGAAAATCTCATCATGGAAGCTGTAGTGTGACACAGTGAGTCACGTAGTAAACCCTTTGTCCATATATCTTTACTTGCAAGTGTTCATTGCAAAGAGTCATTGTACTGGTTCGAGGCCTCTGGTTTCTGTAGCTAGAGTTTTCCTGCCTGGCCCACAGTCAGGACAAATCTCTCTCACCTGCCAGTCCCACAGCTGCTCAGACCCAACCAAGCAAATACAGAGATTTATATTAGTTACAAACTGTATGGCCGTGGCAGGCTTCTTGCTAACTGTTCTTACAGCTTAAATTAATCCATTTCCATTAATCTATACCTTGCCACGTGGCTCATGGCTTACCGGCATCTTCACATGCTGTTTGTCATCGTGGCGGCTGGCAGTGTCTCTCTGACTCAGCCTTCCACTTCCCAGCTTTATTCTCCTCCTTGTCCCGCCCATACTTCCTGCCTAGCCAACGGCCAATCAGTGTTTTATTGACCAATCAGCAACACATTTGCCATACAGAACATCCTACAGCAGGTTTCTGCTACACTATCCATGCTGGGACCTCACTGGGACTCCTCTTGGATATCGTGTTGTTGCCCTGTGTCATGGAAATCCTGCAGCTTTGGGTCTGCAGGACTGGCCCCTTCACATGCTCCAGCAGATCACAGATGGGGTGGACGTTGGGGTGGGCGAACTAATAACCCTGGTTCTGGGTCTGGGTAGTTGCAGGGTTGATCAGTCCACCAGTTATCCCCCATCCTCACCACCAGGGTGAGCTCTCCAGCATTGCACCCCTTGCAGCAATGAGCAGGGGGTGAGGTCAGTTCTCCTGCTTTCATGTCCTCAGGGTCAACTCCACTGGGTTGCCCAGGTGAGGTGCAGGGGCCACTCTCTCGAGTGTTGCAGTTTGGTAAGGGGCAGAGACAGCTCTCCCGCTCTTATGATTTCAAGGCCAGCTCTCTCACCCGCCACAGGCTGCAGGGGTATGGGAGTGGTGGGGAGGGCATCTCTTACCCAGCCCACACCACCACATGGCAGATGAGGGATGGTGCCAGATCTTCCACGCTCACGTTCTCTGGCCGGTTCACCCACACCCCCTGTGGATAGGGTCAGCTCTGCTGTGCTGCCCAGGAGAGATGCAGGGCCCACTTTCCTGAGTCCTGCAGCTGGTAAGGGTGAGGGTCAGCTCCCTTGCCCACCACAGGTAGCAGGGGAAAGGAGGGGAGGTCATCTTTCCATAGCCCTCTCCACCACATGGCAGATGAGGGGGTGTGGCTAGCTATCCCACTCTCACACTCTCAGGTCCAGCTCACCCGTGCCTCTGCCAACAGGGTCAGCTCCACTATGCCTCCCAGGAGAGGAGCAGGGCCTGCTTTCCTGAGTTCTGCAGCTGATAAGGGGTGGATCGGCTCCCTGGTCTGTCACAGGTGAAATGGGAGAGGGATAAGCAGGAACATCTCTCCCCCCGCCCATGCTGCCACATGACAGACAAGTAGTGGGGACAGCTCTCCTGCGCTCACAACTTCGGGGCTGGCTCATCCACACCTCTGCCAACAGGGTCAGCTCTGCTGTACTGCCCAGACAAATTGCAGGGCCCGTTCTCCCCAGTGTTGCAGCTGGTAAAGAGCAAGTTCAGCTCCCTTGTCAGCTGGAGATGGTAGGGCAAGGGAAAAGAGCATCTTTCTCTGGATCCCACCACCACACCACAGATGAGGAAGACAGTACCACCTATGCCCCTCTCACATCCTTAGGGCTGGCTCACTTGCACCCCTGTCTACAGGGTCAGCTCTATTGTGCTGTCCCAGTGAGGCACAGAGCTTGTCCTCCAGAGTGCTGCAGCTGGTGAGGAGTTGGGTCAGATCCCCCATCTGTTGCAAGGGGTGAGGGGAGGAGGGCATTTTTCCCTCACTCATGCCACCACATGGCATATGAGAGGGGCTCTCCTGTGGAGGCCCACAAAAGTTCCTAGTGAGATCTGAGCTTACTTTATCCAGCAGAGCTGCATTGCTTGACCACGTTTGTGGTTACCAGGTGATTGGAAAGGGTCTGCACTTGGCTGAGCTAGGGGGAGGTCTTTTGCTCCACCCCTTGGCATTCCTATAAATAGCCCTTTAGAAGAGCCAGAAGGGGCTGGTGAATTAGGATCCAGGCCCTCCTGAGGCTATCCTGTGTTTCTATCTGTTTCTCTCTCCTCTATCTTTCTATCTAAATCTATCTCTCACTCCTCAAGAGTACACTGAGGTAAAATGTGGGAGTCAGTCTGCCAGCTGATCTCCCACACTTTCCCATTCTCATGCCCTCAGGGCTAGTTTGCCCATGCCCCTACAAACAGGGTCAGCTCTATTGTGCTGCCCAGGTGAGGTGTAGGACCCTCTCTGCTGAGTCCTTCAGTGAGGGACAGGACCAGTTCTCCCTAGTGCTGCAGTCAGTGAGGGGTGGGGCCAACTCTGTACAGCCCTATCTTCACTGCCTTTGGTAGTATCAGGAGCCACGAACATATATCAACAGCGACCATGGGCTGCATCAGAGCCTGAACTCAGACATGGGCCCCAGCAACATCCCAGGCCCAAACATCACCATGGCCCTGGGTGGCACCCATCTCAGCTCACTCCTCATATCTTTCTCCTCTTCAGATATGCCTCTGTCCACAGGACATGAACCATTCTCTCTATCTCTGTGTCTCTGTGTCTGTCTCTCTCTGTCTCTCTCTGTCTCTCTCTCTCTCTCTCTCTCTCTCTCTCTCTCCCCCTCCCT